>NC_072774.1:30507513-30684009 GCF_022539595.1 Amphiprion ocellaris
TGCCACACTATGTCTCTCTTTGTTCTCATTCAGAGACCAGTATGCTTCTGTGCTGAAGGTGGCTGTATGAAAAGTTTAAGCATATTGACTGAGTGCGACCAGTAAATATTAATAGGATGTAGCCAGCATGTAACTTTTCTATGTCCTTTTGAATTAGTTTTATTCATGATCTGAAAGGATCCCTGTGTAAAACCTTCCTATAATAAGAAAGTGGAAAAATAAATGAGACAAATTTTTGCCACTGTTCATAATTGCTTCATTCATGCTAACTTTGCTTTTGTTTGCTGATCAGGCACAACTTTGTTAATAAAAATCAGTTTCATAGCAGCCACCATGAAGGAAGCAAGGACTTACAGAAATACGATAGAAAGTAACATGACCCAGTGGAGAGCCCTGCAATTTGGTACTATTTGTGATCTTCATACTCCACAAATAATACCAAATTGCAGGGCTCTCAGCAGATTCAGGTCCCTGCCTGGCTGGTGGTCGACTGAATGAGGACTGTCATCCAGAAACCACCTCTGCTCAGCAGCCTCGTCCTCCTGAATGATTCTGTCAGTAATCCATAGAGACGTCTCTGTTTCGCAGGCGGTTCATGAGGCCTGCACGTCACACAGGTTTTAGCCTGAGAGGCAGTGGTGGGCGCAGGTTTCCAACAGCCTGTTGTTTCTCGAGCGGGTACCACGCACAGATACCAAGCGAGAGCGCCAACGCCTTGATGATTTTTCCATAATTAGATGAGGCCTTGTGCTCAGCGTGAGGATTCTTGCACTGAAATCTAACATGACATGTGTGATCACGACCCAAAGTCGTGTTTAATTAATTTTTCTTGCAACACGGGGCACACAGACATCATTCCCTGCAGCTCTCAACAACTGAAAAAACAACATTGTAGCAAAATAAGCCACTTTGTAGCATTTGTGAGAAATTCCAAGTAGGTTTGATAAGTAGAACCTGCATTTTAGGTGGAATTCAACAAGTGACAGGTTGAGGTTTTTGGTTGTTATTACAAGGATGCTGTTTACCTATCTATAAATTCAAGAGAAGGGAAATGTAACATGTTTTAACCTAGTTTAGTTAGGCTTCTTTACAGCATGTTGCCTTTAGCTGTTGAGCATGTATTTGCCGCCTTTTGAATGTCGGCACATGCTAGCTAGGCTTGTGCTTATTATTCTGCTTCGAGCTCCAGATGGATCAACACATGCTGAAAATATTACAAGCAAGACATTTGCATGTGACCTAAATCACTCACTTCTGCTCCACCATGCAAACAAGTCAGTCCAAAGACATTGGACTGAAACATTTGCACTGATTGATAAATATTTTCCCATATGTGTATATATATATATATATATATATATATATATATATATATATATATATATATATATATATATCAGTTTGTTCAAAATGCGTGTGTGTACACACTCAGATTAGATAGGTATGACTCACATTTAGCTCACGTTTGTCAAAATTCTATCATGTATGTACCCTTTTTGTTTTTTTAAAGACATGTGGTAACCTCGCATGTAACATTTGTTTATTGTACGCCTGTAGAAATTGTTCTTCGATTTCTACCAGCTTAAACATCCATACATAAGAGGCAGCAGTGAGAATACCATATTTGTGTGGACAGGTAGACAAACATGCCTGCAATTAATTCACTGTATGACGTACGTGTGTGTCTTTTCATGTCATTTGTATTGTACGTGATGAATTGATGTTTTGAAAGTTTGCATTCCAAAAGCATGGATTCGCTCCAAAATAAGTCCAACTGATGGACCACCATCACATGATGCACTCATGACCAGTAAGAGAGCACTGATAATAAACCTGAACACACTCTGAGACACACTACTGGCTGAAATCACATTTAACATGCATGTGTTTTGGGATATTAACATGCATGTATTTGCAACAATAGCCTTTGCTATTGTTTTCTCTATCTTCATTAATTCTGTAATTGTTTGCTGCCAGTGATTTACTGCCAAGTTTTGTGAACATCAAAGCGTTTTCCCTTTTTTTCTGAAAGCAGACATAACCCATTAAATTAACATGCATATTGCATCTTGAGCTCAATAAGTTGCCTAATTAATTGTGAGCGGCAACAACAGCTTCTGGTTGTGATGGGTATAGAAAGTAGTTTGTCCCTCTTAGCTTGTGTGCTTTGGGTGCGCGTCCACGTGTGTTCAGTGTGTGTGTTGGGCTTTGTAAATGAGGACAGCGAGGTGTATGTGATGGTAATGCAGCCTCCAGTGCTCTCCTTGCCCATTAATAACCAGGTTGCCTTTGATGTGGCCACCGTGAGTGAGGTGGTCCCTTTTTTGCATCAGTTGCAGCATGTAAATCCGCCTACTGTGTTATCTCCTTAACTGCTCAAAGGTCCACCTGAGTTTGTCCACCTGATGGATAAATTAAAGAACCTACAAAGGCTGTATTTCTTCTGTTTGATCACTATGGGATGGTGCTGCGTTGCCTGCAGCGTCACTTTCTTCTGACAGTGTGGTGCAAGTGTTGCTCAGGATGAGCGCTGGAAAGCCTGAGGTCAATTTAGTGTTAATATCTGGGAGTTCAAGGCCAGTTTGTCTTGTTTAAAAGGAACTTAATGGCTACATTTTAAAAGGGTAGTCCAGTAATATAGTATCACATATCAAAATCAACAGAGCCCAGATATCCCAGTCAGTCATACATTTCCCAACTCCGCCTTTGTTGGGTAGACGCTGTCTTTCTGTGGTAGATCTGTGGTTTGCTTGAACAAACTGAAGTGACCCTGATGACCTTCTAGACCTAACAGAGCCACAAAGTACATGCAGCTATGGTCACCATAAACAGAGTCATGTAAAACAATAACTACATACCATGGAAATTCAATTTATGGAATTCAACATCTTTGATCAACCAAACATTTGATCCTATGATGCTTACAAATTAACGGCAAGGCAAGTTTACTTGTATAGCACAATTCACACACAAGGCAGTTCAAGTTGCTTTACAATAGCAAAGAAATACATTCAGAGAAATTATTTAAAGCTAGACATACATTAAAACCATAGAAATAAAGCATAAAAGTAGACACTGATTGAGCATCTAAGAGGAAGCTACAGTAAACAATGTGGTTTTCAGGTCTGTTTTAAAAGAGCCGACAGTTTGAGCAGCGATGTCCTCAAAGAAAGGACACATAAAACTGACATTTTGTTGTAATCTTTTATTAAAATTAATAAATAAATGGAAAAAAAATTCAGCACGAATTTGCACATTTATACTTTAAATCCATGAAATTAGAATGAGCTACCAAAGAGCAGAACATCCTTGAGGAGTGACAGGTGGAACTTGTCTTATTTAAACCTCTGACATCCAGGGTCTGCAGTTCTCTTTGCTATAGAAATGTGTGGTGGCATCAAACCATAACCAAAAGAACTCTCTGAAGCCTTCAGAAAAATGGTGGAGGGTACCTCAGAGTCTGACAGGGGATTTAAATTCTCCCTCCAGTCACTGATCGAACCCCTACGAACTCACCTCTGTGTATCAAAGCTGCATATTTACTTTTCCAATGAAAATAGTTCCTTCCTGCCTTAAAAGGCTTAGTTGTAACTCTACACCACCGTTTCCTCTAGAATGCACAGATTTCTGAAGTCCCTGCCTCTTTCTCCATCACCCACCCCTCCCCACTCACTGCAGTTGGAGCTCACCTACAACTCTGCTTAAACACTGTAACACTGAAAACACTACAAAGAGAAGTTCCTATAATCCCAAAGTTTCATCATAAGTACTGCAAGTAACTCTGGTGGTTTCAAAGTATATGTGTTTACAATCAGAAAGAGATTGTTCAATTCTGACCTGCAATGGAGGCCATTAAGTTGCAGGATTTTCCAGCTGTTTGGTTTGTTACAAATGTCACATACACTACCATTCAAAAGAATGGGGTCACTTTGAAATATCTTTATTAATATTATATTATTATAAAAGCATTTTTGATTGAAGATTACAATAAATGAATGATAAACCCAGTGTATACATTGTTAATGTGGTAAATGACTATTCTAGCTGGAAACAGCTGACTTTTAATGGAATATCTCCATAGGGGTACAGAGGAACATTTCCAGCAACCATCACTCCTGTGTTCTAATGCTACATTGTGTTAGCTAATAGTGTTGAAAGACTGATTGATGATTAGAAAACCCTTGTGCAGTTATGTTAGCACATGGATAAAAGTGTGAGTTTTCATGGACAACATGAAATTGTCTGGGTGACCCCAAACTTTTGAACGGTAGTGTATGTATCAGTGATAAAGAAAAAAAACAAAAATTCCTTATATTCAAACAAACATTTTTAAAATGTATAATTATGTACTTGCTATAATCAGTTTTATATTGTATTCTTTTTACTGCATTGTAAAATCGCATCCAGTTTTATAGTTTTGTAAACAGACAACAAAAAGAAAAATATCTAATTACACTTTTTTTTAGCATATCAGCAGGAATGTACTGTAGTAGCAGTTCAAAATGTGATAATCCAATCTTAGAGTTTTATGTAAGCACAAATAAAGCAAGGAAATTAAATATTAATTTGACAAAAATAGTGTTACTGCTGCTAGCTGTTAGGAAAATCCAATGTGAGCGACCTGATCAGTGTCAAACAACGAAATACAGAGAAAATATTGAGATGAAAGGAAGGTGAAGGGTGGCCACAAATAAATAAATGCTGTCTGTTGAGTGAATTAACAACCTCTTTTGCCATTTCAGGATGATTCTATGCCGGTGTTGTGTTTACAGTTTGTTTCAGCTGCCCCTAAGTGGCAAAAAAAACTCAGCTACTGCTGGTTTAAGTCATTCAGATAATAATGAACTAAAAGATCAGAGCCCAGAAGTTTAAAAACGATTAGACAAACTCACAACTGGGACCCTGTTACAAAACCACACAGTGCTGTTGCCATGCTTGTGATGCAGCTGTATAATGTCTCGCATTTTTATACCCCAAAGGTTGTTTAAAATAATCATCTGTTGTGTCGGTCACTGAATGTCTCACGGACCTGTGAAGAGCACCTGATCAGGCTCTTGACCTTGTGCTGAATGCTCCCTGCACTTCCCTCCACTCCAGATCCAAATCTCCCTGCAAACACTCAGGTCAGATTATTTCAGGACAGAATATAAATATGAGCAGAACAGATCAATCAGTGAAGAGTGTGGACAACACTGGTTGAGTGTTTGTGTCCCTGTCTTAGTAAAATCATGCTGGGTGTATGTCTGCATGTGTGTTAGTGCGCCCATCTTCTGCTTTCTGCATATAGATGGATAGCTCATTATCTATTGTGGATGGGCACAATGGCCTCTAGGCCAGGCTCCACTGGCCCAACAGCCCCGAACACAATACCTGTAAACAGCCAGTAACTAATTGAAAACACAGTCTAGCATGACCATGTCATCTCACAATGACAAAGCTGATGAAAAGGGAGGTAGGCTTTTAAAAAGCAAAGCTTTATCTGTTGAAAGGTGGGAGTATGCTCCAGAAATGAATGGCAAAAGTATTGAGTGTAACCTCAAACATGTCTGATTTTTTTTTCTTTTTTTTGGCTGGTTCTCAAACTGCAGGTGCTCTTAATACCATTTTCAAATGGGATGTTGTTCATTATCTTTAGATAAATGTGGATGATTAAATATGAAACATATCTAATCTAAAATGCAGAATCAGAAGCACTCAGCATTGATTTACTAGCTTTTAAAATGTTATGCATCAGCTCACTAATGTATTTAACCCCTGTGCTGATTGAACAATGTGGCCCTAATATGAGCCTTGAGGCAGAGAAAACAGAGATATGATAATCCTGTATGTTCCAAATGAGGCCTACAAGCCCTGTAAATGACAAGTGTGGAAATGTCCTTCATATAGGTCACTGCGTCTACATTCGTCCATCTCCTCCACCCACTAGGATCCTGAACACAACGAGAGAGAGCGAGTCAGTCTAAAAAAAGAGCCTTGCATTACTCACACTTCATTGCGTGTGGTCTAAGTAACAGTAATCCAATCAGATAAAAGACTAGTCAACATACAAGTTTTGCCGGATATTTCAGCCGCTGTGCTCCCACCACAAATTCACTAGTTCCCTGTCAACCCGTTGGCTTCCATTACGCTGAGCTCTGATGTTGTGGACCTAATTCTTTTGACGCTGTCTTTAAGTGAGTTTTGCGATTATGCTCAGATATGTGCCTCTGTTTCCTCTCAAGCGCAATAAAGAGCCTCAGCCTTATCTCGCTCTCTCGGTTTCCGTACTCTTTTAATGTATCTTTTTTTTCTCTCTTACCAAGTCTGATTTGTCCTTGTTTGTACATTGGGCCTGTATTCAGAGCCATAGGCAGGTTGTCGTAGTATCTGATCTCATGGATGCATCTGCTCAGCTGTTAGGCTTCAAAGAAGGCTGTCTTGAAGGTCAGTGAAATTGACCACAAATGTTCGGACAAAACGAAGGTTCGTATGAACAGGTTCAAAGCCGCAAACATCTAAAATAGTTTCTGTGCTACATAGATACCCCACCTCTCATAGTGTGTTCATATTAAGGGGCACCAATTGTTCAGACATCTGTTTACTAGTTACTAGAATAACAGTTTAAAAGACGGGGATATTTTTGTGTCTAATGAAGAGAGATACTTTCAAGTTGCATTAAGGAATTTGTAAGGTACAGCTTTATCGGTTTACCCATGCTAAGGACAAAAACTAAATCTGGATATCTCAGTTTTCTTTTCTACAGATTTTGACCCTAATCTGTCTCTTGCAACTTCATGAAATTTAACACTCTAATAAGATCTCTGAAATTTTGCTTTAATGAAGCTACATCCTCTTATATTCATATTTTCTGTTTTCTTTTCCTTTTGTGTCAAGGTAAAACTATCACTGAGATTAAAATTTCTTTCTGGGTAAGAAAGTAGTATAAAGAAAAGCAGCACATGATTCATTGATTACAATACAGTTCAGATTTGGACTCTGAGGAAATGCTTAGAGGGTATCCTGAGAGATGAACCACTTTTTAAAGCCTTTCCAAAAGGCTTTGAAAAGGATCTGATTCAACAGTGTGTTTCTGCTGTAACGTAAGCAGCAATTGTTAGTATATCTGGCCAACCAAATTTTTACATACAGTAATAATACTAATGTAGTGTTACATTTAGAGCCAAGCTGCAGAGAGGACTTTGTGCAGTACTACCATCAACTATAGTTTTTTCTTATAGTTTCTGTGTGATTATAAGCATTCAAATGGGATCATGGTGAAAGAAAATAAATATCTAATCTTATGTTTTTCCATTTGACTAGCAAGGACCACTCAATGATGACGACCTTTGCAAGTTTAATGAGGGAAGGCGGTGTCAGGGTGACATCAAAGGCTTGGTAGTGGGATATTGAGCGTAGGGGTTCTGTCTCAGGTACGGTTTGTCCAAACCTATTATGGACCCCAAAATTTGTTGTTATAAAGAGCCAAGTTGAGTTGGGGTGCCTTGGGTTGTTGGATAGGGCGTTAGGACTGCTGTAGAGAGAGCTGTGTTATAGAGGAAGCAGGAGCCATGTTATTCGAATGATGGGATGGATACTGAGGAATGGATGATGGGATGGAAGGATGTGTGTGCACTGGGATTTTGGGAAGCCTGCGAACACAGGGATGAAAAGAATGTTGGGATGAGATTAAAAAGCTCAGACAGGGTGGAGCAGGGACAGTAGGTAATACTACCTGGTTCCCACCAGAGGGAGCTACTGATGCTAGCTGTGGACCTGTAGGCGGAAGTACTGTGACATCACAGGCCACTACCCTGAAGGTGGATGGTACAGGTGAGGAGGCCGGAAGAGCGGGAGTCTCGGAATGAGCTGGAGTTGATGTCGACTACAGCTGAAAAAAAAACCTATTTTGTTTTCGGAGCAGCTGAAGGAGATGGATTTTCTCTTCAATGTGCTCTGCAGATGAGCCACTAGTCTAGATGTTAAACGAAAGTTCGCGAGGCGGTGGACCTCTGATCTCCACACCAAATTTGCGTAGTCACAACACAACCGGCATGCAATGCGATGCGTTTCACATAGACGTTGAATGGGATGTGAGAATTTGACGGACCCTGTGGATACGTGGTGGATCCGGCTGTCACGTCTGTGTGCAGTGATGGCTGTTCCGTGACCGATTTGGAGTTGGAGAGATCCCGTTTGATGTGCTTGGAGGTCGGAAATGTGGACCATGGAGCGCCTGGAGAGAAACTTGTGACTGCTGAGTAGATGTTAAAGCTGGAGGAGAACTGTTCTTCGGAAGATCATTGTCTGGATTGATCAGCAGTTTGGGATCTACGGTGAGTTACTTTCTGAAGTGAACTTCATATCATGCTGTTCTGTTTAAAATACAGTGTTGCGTTCTTCATTTTCTTGTATTCCACATGGATCAGCAGCTGGAACAGTTTGCCTAAAACATAGCTGCATCTTATGTTTTAGTGCTCTGTGATGCAAGTAGCTCTCAGATGCACATCTAAATCAGGCTAATGTGACTCAAACTGTCTCCAAGTTATTAAAGAGTGGATGATTCATAACTTCTATGAGTTAAATGAGGACATGGCAGTGATCCTACTTTTCAGCCTCCACGTCTTAGCACTGTTACGACCCAAAATATCACCTCTCAGCCTGTATAAGAAAACACGGTAAGAACCTGAGTGTTACATTTGATGACGATCTAAAATTCTCCAAAATTAGCCATCTCTTATCACTCTCTGATCTAATATGAATCATGCAATGAGAGTTAGTAACCAGGTCCAAGAAACTAGACCACATTACTCTTATCCTTGCTTCCTTACATGGACTCCCTGTTTGCTACAGGGTAAACTGTAAAATCCTTCCATATATAAACCTCTCTGTAGTCTCAGTCCTACATATCATCCAAAACTTTTCCCTTCTTACAGCACTACCAAACTCCTCAAATCCCTCATCATGGTTGGTTTTCTGTACATTGGTTACAGACTCTTAAGGCAGCAGACAGATCTTCTATAGTGGCTCTTCAATTAGAAAGCCTGAGCCTGTTGATACGTTAAGCAAACACCTTCTTTAATTCTCTGTCCTTTAATTATGTTTAAACTGTGGTTGCTTTTGATCTAATTCCTTGCATCTTACAAATGGTTTGATTTTAACCTTGTCTTATTTCCACAATTGCTGTGCTCTTATGTCTTTAAACTATGTGGAGACTGTAAGTCTTCGTAAAGTATTTTTGCTTTTTAAAGCTCAATGTGAAGGAATTTGCTTGAGACTTAAGCTTGAAAACTGTTTTGATTGACTCTTTTTAAAGCAAGTAGCCCAACACAGACCTTTAAAGCAGCTCATGAAGTCACTGATGACTAACTAATGATAGAACATTTGTCAGTGTCGTCTCAGGCAACAAAATCAGCGGTGACTCCAACTGAGACACTGGCTGTCTTTCTCTGACCCTTAGCGCCCACAATTTCCAAACTTTTTGAGCTTGTAGTGGTAACTGCTACCGTTTTCTTTGTAAACTGCACATTGGGAATGGCTGTAGCTCAGGTGGTAGAGCACTAATCTCAATCTCCAGGCAAGACGCTAAACCTGACGTTGCTCCCAGTGGCAGGCAAGCACTGTGTGTGTGAATGAGAAACACTGTAACGTGCTTTGAGAACCACCGAGCCGGAAAGTGCTGAATATATGCAGATCATTTACCGTTTGCTAGAGTTCAAATCTTGACAAGCATTTCAGGGCAAACGTAGGCCAAGGGCGAGAAACTGAACTAAACTGGAGCACTTGTGCAGTAAATTCTGTGGATTTTTTTAAAAGGCACATTTTACCGAGTGCACTTAAAATGATACATTTGACGTTATCAGCTCAAACACAGCTAAGAAAGAATCATCTCTCACTCTCTATCGGTCCATGTCTCTGCCTTGCTTTCATTCCCTCCTCTTCCTCTGTTGACCAGCCCTACTTCAGTCATAGACACGCCTCTTGCTGCTTGCCCTGATGTGGTCCAGATGTTCTTGAGTCTAGGCCTTCGCCCACAGAAAAGCAGGAGTGGTCGTCATGTGACCATCATGTGTCTGACCATGCTGGTCTTTCTGGGTCGGTCGTCTCCTCTCTCTGCTGTTTCAGGTCCCTGAGGCCATGGAAGCTGGTCAGCGAAGCCGCTTGACCCGAGGCGATGGGTAAACTCAGGCAGGTCTCGGACCCAGAGGTGCCTCCTCAGATTTGCAGTTAGTGGGTCTGAAGGGTCTCTGTGATGGGCCGGGATATGATCGGATCCGAGTAGCACTAATCCACTGGGCTGGTTGGGGCGGGTTGGGACTCTGGTGTCCCATTAAGTTTGGCCTGGAGGATCATAAGGTTACAATTTCGAGAGTGTGGTCTGGCCCTGGGTAATGTGAACTGAAGGACCGCAGTGCAGAGATATTGGAAAGAGTAGCAGAGAGAAGAAAAGCTATTGGAGTATCTGAGTGACAGACAGAGAAAGAGGTGGAGGGTTGGGGACGGGACTCTGCAGGCCTGCAAGCAGAAGAACAGCAGAAAAGCATTCAACTGATAGTTTGCTGGAACGCTGGGTTTAAAACCTATCAGCATGTGTAGTAATGCATGTGCAAGATTTTTGGTAATGTATTACTATTACATGTACAAAATAACCATGGAGGGTTTGAATCTTTTAGACTTTACCTATTGCATGTTCTCCTTTGCCAAGTTTGGAAGAAGAACTGCAATCATTTACTTCAGTAAAAAATAGTAAAAGACTAATATATGTACACTACCAGTCAAAAATTTGGACACACTTTCTCATTCAATGCTTTTTATTTATTTGTATTATTTTCTAAATTGTAGAAGACTAACTGAAGACTAACACTTTTTTGTTTGCAACGTAATTCCATAAGTATTCTTTTATAGTTTGCTACAAGGTTGAAAATAATTAAATAAAAACCATTGAATGAGAAGGTGTGTCCAAACTTTTGACTGGTAGTGTACATTACATCAGATTATTAGTATTTCTGATGCAGCCATCCTTAAGTAGCATAGATATTAACACACCAATAAGTAGGACCAGTTGGTCAATGAATTTTATAAATAATCTTCTATGCTCTCAAATACTTTCATCAGTCGTATTCATGCTAATATTTGGTTTATTATGCATCTTTTTCTGTTAAGTCCTAAGTTTTAAAATAAATTTCATATTTAAAAAAATAATTAGCAAATTACAAAATTTTCTAGTGCTTGACATGTATAAATCCCTCCAGGTTATTATTATTTCTCAGTTTGTCTTTGTGGTATTGAGCCATGTAAAATGTTTGAATTTGATCATGTTTTAAAATAGCAACAGTGAAATTTCTGCTGCCAAACCAACTAAATGGAGGAAATAGAAAAATCAATGACACAGGTTAGCCCATAGATGCCTCTGCAAATAAACACTGATGAATTGGCACTATTTTTTTTAATATTTTTATTTTAATATTTTTTAAATATATTTTTTAAATTTTAATATTGCAGTCTTTGGATGTTTTCCCATCATTTTACAGGTGCAGATTTTATTGGGATGTTTAGTAATCCATTTTCTTAGTTTAACGTGCATACCTTCAGGACAAACGTATACCCTGCAGACATCATTGCTCAAATTAAAGCTGATGTAATCAGACTCAGTTATGTCCTGAGGAAATGTCCCTGTTAGGTTCCTTTTTTCTGTTTGAGGGTTCAGCTACATGGTATTAATTGGGTCCCATTCCAGGCTGCTTTATTGAACGTGACACTGGAAACAGGCCTCGTCTTTCTATCTAACAATATGGAGTCAAGTGAAGGAATGAGAAGTGAAAAAACATAAATCACTAAAATGAAATTACTGACCAGTTAATTTGGCAATTATGGTAAATTAGACAGCTCATGGACAAGTGTGAAAAATATAGCAGGCCCTGATTTTCCAATGAGCATTTTGACACTGTGACCTGTTTCAGCCTTCAGGGGGCAAACAGATATTGAGGAGCAATGTGTGTTGCTTGGGGGGATGACTTCTCAGCACACAATGTACACATACTTGGTGATAATTGGAAATGCTGTCCAACACCTTCTTTTAACCACAGATATGTTCATTAGAAAACGTGTTTTATTTACTAAATACTGTAGATTAATTCCAAGTGTAGAAAGAGAAACTTGCATGAAAAATGCATTTGAGTGGTGACTCGATGGAGGAGATAGATTGGACCTGCAATAAATGAAACAACAGTTTATTTGTTTCTTTTGTAGCTAATCGCCTGAATCTCCTGTGGTTGCATTGTGGGAAACATAGGCACCTGTATCTAACAAGGATTTAGTACTTCTGATTTTTCTACCACAATTTTGATCCCTTTTGAAAAAAAAAAAAGCTGTCTGTGGTGAGTCTGACAATGTAGGAATGTAAAGCTAAATCAGAGGAGTGCCCTCTTCACAATAACCCTTTCACAACCATTTTCCTTCTTGGCAGTTCTAGAAGTGTTGCTCTTTCTTTGTCACTGTCTGTCAGTCCAGTTTGGCCAACAGAGAAACATCTCAACCAGTATTTGATGGGCTGCCATGAAATTTGGCACATATATTCATGCCCCCCTGAGGATACATCCTCTTGACTTTATTTGTTGCCACCAGCAGTTCAAAGTTTTCATTTCATTTAATGTCATAATATTAACTTAGAACAAAAATTTGTACAGACATTTGTGGTTCCCAGAAGATGAACCCTAGTGAATTTGGCTATCCATTGACTTTTCCTCTAATAATACCATTACGTCAAAATTTTAATTTGTCCAATACTTAGCTGCAAAACTAAGACATGCCCATTTTAGCTGCGGAACGAAACATAGTGTATTATTTAGTTTTTTTCATAATTACTGAAATGCTGGAACCAGTTGGGTCTATACCTAAATTGGCAGAATACTTCTGTTTGCTTATGAGCAGTATGATACAGTTACAGCTTATTACAAATTACATTTTATTCTACAGAAGCGTTATTTTTGTTCAAATGAATATGCTAAGTACGCAGTATACATATAGCGAACCTATTGTAGTTATTGTGGTTTTCATCGTACTGGGGAGGTTCACATCAGACTGGGTTCACAGCTGCAGCGTATTAATGAGTATAAATGAGCCCTAATGCGCTAAACTACTATGGTGGGTGGATCAGGGTTAATATAGCTGCTTAACTTGTTCAACATGTTCACGTTGTCATTTTGTAATGCAATTAGCATATTAGTCCATATTGCTAGAAAGCCCCTAGCATGACTTCAGACCAGCCTGTACCAACTTATTCCAGCTCTGTGAAGTATGAAGTCTCAATACAACCTTCCATCAAATGAAAATGGTTGAGATGTTGTGTGCTTTTTCTCTTCAAACTTCTCCAAAATTACCCTTTAGTAGACTCATTGTTTTTTAATCTTTGAAGACTTTCTGCAAACTAGCCCAACAATGTGGCTTAAGATGTTTCCTTTTCCTCCCTACCTGAAATGATGAAGCGTTTACTGTTCTTAGAAGTATTTAACTCACCTACTTCTGCTACAATGCATTAGTCAGATGCTCCAATCCCTTATGCTTATTGTGGGCTAGAATAACATTAAAAGTTATAGAGGGAGAAAACAACACTGAATGGATTTCAAAGTGATTATTGAAGTATATTCAACAGATTCAAAGGCAGGCAATAGATTTTTTCTTACAAGAGCAAGGTCATTTACAAGGAGTCATACAGATCATTTCAAAACATACAATAAAACTGTTAATGTGTTACTGTTTTATTTATGTCTGTTGCAGAGTCAAACAACCTGCCGTGAGAGAGCATAGTGGCGCTCGTGCTGTGCTCTGTTCCAGACATAACAGCTCTCGTATGGCTCAGAGGTTATTGAAGGGATGAATGTTATATGCTTCAGTTCCACCCAGTAATAAGCAGCGTTAAATAGTCACAGACAAGCCGATGAGCCAAATAACGGTCTGTACCAAAAAAATCCAGCATATTAATTCCTGCTGGTGATTTTGCTTTATTGTACGTCAGAATTTTCTTTGCCAGCTTTTTATTCCTCACATGTCAAAAAAATACAAACAGATAGAAGAGGAGCAATGTTTTCTTATCACATTTTAAGTGTATGAACTCCTTCTTCTTCTTCCGGCTTGGTGATAAAAACTTGAGAGAAATGAAGTCAGCCATAGCTGTGCGTCTTGTTAAGGCACAGCCAGCGTTAGATGTGAGGCAGCAGGGACATTGAGTGTGACACCAGCAATGCAGAGAAGAAGATAAATGCTTGTTTCTGAGCCGCAGCCTTTTGTTCTTCTATTTACACCAGTTTCCTCCTTCCTCCAAACTCAAAGGTTTGGGGACGCACACTATATCAATTAAAGAGCTTCTTCTGTCCCCTGAGGGGATGTTGGGAGTCTGAATATTTAGAGAGATGGGTGATTTGGCGTGGCAGAGAGGCTGTTAGCAGGACTAAATGACCAGAAAGAATCCCAGTGGGCTACGATAGCAACGCCCCCAACCCCTCAGAGCCACCCCAGACAGGTTTATCAGGATTACAGTCCAGCCTCAGCACCTCTCACCTTTATGCGACCTGCAAAGTACATTTGTTCCAAGTGCTGCCAGGTTATTTGTTAATATCTTTGGTTATGGTCAAAAGTATCTGAATTTACACTTGTTATAGTTTTCTCTACTGGAAATTTTGTTGTGGCTCAAACCTTGAAGCGGTGGTGTGCTTTGTTTGCAGTGAGATAAAGGAAGACTTGTATCCCAAGACCACAGTATGACCTCCTTCATAGCTCATGAATGGATTTTATCGAGACGTGGAGAATTAGCAAGGCCAGCATGTTTCAATTGTTGGAAAATTTCTTTGAGAGAGCAGAAAAATAATCAAAATAGACCATTTGCCTTACAATTTTTTAATTCTTAAGGCAATTTGCCCATACCATTATGCCATTCCTGCTGCTGTATGGCACGCTTCAATAGGGATGAATGTGTTTACATGATTCTGAGTGCTCCTGAGGTCATTTGCATTACTTAGCTCCAGTCTGTCAATCTGTAGTTCAGTGAGATTCTCTATTTCTTTTGACAAGTCAATTGATCGCCCCGCAGTTCGGTGATTTCTAGTAGTGAGCCGTCAGGTTCCTCTTCAGATGGGCTGTGGAGGTGAGTGTGGACTTGGTGACGGACGCTTCTCACCAAGGCCCTTGTTAGAGTGAGCAGCTCTGAGCGGCCTCCTTGTCTTGACCTCCGTGACCTTCAGCATTCATCAGCCGCTGCTCTTTAGACCTGGAGGCAAAACACAAAATACAGCCGCACTTGAGTGTTGACACAAAAACAGTTTCTTACTGGATGGATTACATTATTGAAATGTTATTCGACTTTTTGATGCCACGCTGTCAACGTCGGTGCATAAATAATAATAATACGATGTGTAAGGTAACATGAAACTTGCAATTGGTCTGTTCTTATAAGGTGATATATCATGCACAAGCATAAAAATATAGCAGATTTTAGTTACATTACACTGTAGATGGAAAAATTTTCAATTAGAGAATAAAATATTTTCTTAATGTAAAATAAATCAGATGTAACATAAAATGCATAATAAAATCCACAAAAATATAAAAATTGCACATTGCTTTGTGAAAACTAAATCAATAAAACAAAATATTTTCAGCATTTGCTATCTGTCTCTGCATACAGAAAAATGTCACTCTTTGACTTTGGATAATTATAACGTTTTTTGCAGGAGGACGGAATTAATTCAATTAATTAGAAATGTGTGCCAATAGGATGGGCAGTCTGCCGAGATTCATCATCAAGGCATCACTGTCTTCCAGTCAGATCAACTAAAGAACCAATTAGAGTGACGAGACACAGGTTGCAAAGCAGGTTAGAGTTAGTTTGAATTGCGAAGCGCTGCCGTGTTTTAAATTCCTGCAAGGGGAAAAAAACTGAAGAACCAATTATGATAACAAGAATACTTTCTCAGGAAGGCAATGGAAATAATGAAAGAGATTCTTTCCGTAGCTTTATTCCGCTTGATTTGGTTGCTTTGTCGAGGCCAAGATATTCAAAAACAGCACTTATAGCCTTAAGCAGCATTATTATTCATAATAAAATGAGAGGGAGAGGGAGAGAGAGCAATAGGAAGGCATTTCCCTGAACATGCACTTGAATCCAGTCCGATGCGCTTTTGCACAGCGCAGTATGTCTGTCTGAGTTCACAAGCCAATCCTCCCTCCAGGTTTGAACGCTGCTCTGGCCTCCCACAAACCCCAGGGCGAGGCATTCACATAGCCAGGCGAGCCGCATATTAGACACATATGGTGCCGAAACAGATTTAAGAAATAAGCTGTCATCAAATAATCAAATCATTCATGTTTCAGAGAGCAATAATGGAGGTATGTGAGCAGATATGTCCGGGACCTTTCCTTGTGGGATGCCTTTGTGATCGCTTGGTGTGTCCGTGGACAAAGGCTTGCTGCTGTCTCTTCTCTTCTTCACGGTTACACACAAAAACATGCAAACCGGAGATGATCAGGACATTATTCTAACAAAACCTGATTCTGATATGGATGCCGATTGGTCAGCTGATGGAAATTAGATCCATTCCTGACTCTCAAACTGAGGACAATATTAATTGTACTTGGACTCAGAAAGGGGGTTTCAGCTACTATTTGTTTTTGCCCTTGTTTAATTTAGTGCTTTCACATAGTTTTTCTATTGTATGTCTTACTTTTGGGTTTTATTGTGAAGCATGCCTGGTCTCAAATTTTCTGTGCAGCTAAAATACTCAGCAAGTGGGTGAAATTCTAGTCAATATTTTCAAATGACTAAAGACAATTCCTCTGTCCCTTCTCTCTTAAATACACTTAGAACATTAAAATTAATTTAAGAACTACTTTCCAACTAAAGGCAGCAGCGTAACAGCTGACAAACACATAAGACTGCATGTGTTGGATGAATGAGTGTTTTTCTTCCAGTCACAAATAGCAGCTCACACTTTGGCCACTGATGAGATGACTGCTGATCAATTCCCACTGGTCCAAATAGGTGCATAGATTAATTAATTAGAGTCTTATCTGAGCAGCGGCTATATATGATGCACACTATGCCAGCACTAGAAAAGACAAGCCGTGCTCCCTGTGCCCTGTCTGCACTCATCCCATCAACGTCAGCAAATCACGGTGTCCTCACTGAGAAAACAAGCCGGAGCAGGGGAGAAAAAAGAAAAAAAAACATGCACCACTCCGCCCACCAAACCCCAGGCTCTGCTTTTTTTAACCGGCGCCTCCACTTCAGCTCGTGCCTCGCCTGCTGCTACCCCCACCTCCTCGTCGCTCACCCTCCACTTGCAACCCAAGGCCATGCGTCCAGGCTGTGCATGACAGCTCGCAACATCCCCTGCCACAAATGTTTTCCCAAAGCATCCACTTCCGTGACCCTATCAGCAGATAAAACCCTCCCCACAAACCTCTGATGGAGTGTGCCTCTCACTTTTTTGAATGTGTCAACAATTTCTGGCTGGCTGGCCAGACACCACGTCCTGGCAAGTCTGCTCTGTGTGTGTGTGTGTGTGTGTGTGTGTGTGTGTGTGTGTGTGTGTGTGTGTGTGTGTGTGTGTGTGTGTGTGTGTGTGTGTGTGTGTGTGTGTGTGTGTGTGTGTGTGTGTGTGTGTGTGTGTGTGTGTGTGTGTGTGTGTGTGTGTGTGTGTGTGTGTGTGTGTGTGTGTTTGTAGTCGCCTTAAGTATATTTGAATATATTTATGTCTTTGTGGGTTTTTCTGCCTTTTTTGTACATGAAGCAGGCAAAAAAAGGCCATGTCATTCTTCCACAACTTAATCAGGAGCTACACACAGGAGAGGGCTGCTGCAGCATGGACCTCCCTGATCATGTTAATGAGGTCCCCTGGCTATGCAGTCATTGAAGTATAATTGACTTGTTCGTCTCTTATCTTCCTAATAGACACTCTGACCCAGAGCACGTTTATTTCGCTATGAGAAATGTCAAGAAGGATTGGAAGTTTCTTCAGTGTGCCCATTAAAACTGAAGGCATGCCACCCTGTCTCCAGCCGGCCAGGGCTGCCATTGGCTCCCTGCCTCATTATGCAGATGCCAAACGTAAATAAATGATTTGCAGATCACTGCTGCCCCCACCATTCTCCCCCTGCTCTCGCCCTGTCCCTCTTCCCAAAACTCTGGTCTTCTCTCTTCTTCCAGGCCTGGAAAGGAGGACAGGAAGGAGGGAGGGAGGAGAGGAAAGCACGAAAACCGTCCAGGAAGTACCATGACAATTTGTCTCTCTGGAGCAAAAAAAATAATACATAGGTAGTAATTATAATAAGACATGTCCCTGACTTGAAAACCTGGCGGAGCGCATTGATGTTGTTACAGCTACGTATGTCTCCTGGCTTTCAGGACCCATCAGAATCAAACAGGGCTGTGTGTAATGTGGAAGGACCAAGAGGCAAGATGCGTAAGCGGGCGCCAGGCGAGGGCGAACCAGTGACTGTGGTCACACGCTTGTGGATATGAGGGAGAACATCTGTGCATATCAGCAGCCTACCGACCCTGTATGTCCACCATGTCCTCTCGAGCCAGTCGCAGAGTCACAAAGAAGTTGCTTTTGGTCACAAAGCATTGTTTGCTAAAGAACATGGTACATCTGCCTTATCTCCGCTCAACTTAAAGTCTTTGAATTTCTCGTCCTCCACTATTGAAATGACTTGTTTTAAGTGGGTTCTTTGCAAATGCTTCTAATACAAAGAGCATCTAAAGAAAACTATATTTGTTAAACCAAAAATAATTAATAAATCAAAAATCAGTCAATAAATCAGTAAGTCCAGTTCCTCCAGTCTGGGGATTATCTGCTGTTTTCACCACTTATTGCTAAAGATGACTCTTCCTAGACTCTTTTAGGAAGCAAAAAAAGATACTCTAATTACTTTAGTAATTTTATTGATTTGCCGTAAAATGTTTGAGAAATGTGTCCCATCTGAGAAACAAGGCGGCTGAAAAACAGAGGCCCATGTATTAACTAAAAAGTCACAGCAGAGCTACAGCATGTGGTTCAGTCTCTGTTTACAAATCAGTTATATGATGTCTGCTCATGAGTGCTATGTTTGAACATACAAGCATTAGCCAGATGTACCCCATTTTAACCAGTATATTTAGATGAGTATAATGTTACTTGTAGATGCTGTGTACAAAATGAAGCATAAATCAAATAAAGAAACACAAATGTTTAAAGTCAATGAAAAGTTATAAGCAAAAATTTAAGAAATTTAGAAATTGTAATTATTATTATGTTCATATTTTAGATTATATACTATATTTTGAACCAAGAGAATTGTTCACATTTTCATAAATTTTGTTGACTTAAAATGTTGCCAGTTTTAATCAAAGTTTTTTCAGTTATTCAAATAAATAGCCACCATATGTCATTGTAGTTACAAGTTGGTGATATCCCCAAATACACAGAAAAAATAAAACACATAGGAGAAGATGATCAGTTTGTCAATATATCCACCAAAAAAAGCTTCCATTTTACACATTATTATTATATAAAACTTTATTGATTAGTTTTCTGTTTTATAATTTCTCCTAATATTTAGGTCTTGTGCAGCCTTGTAAAATTTTAGGGAAATTTATTGTAAAAGCAGAATATGTCCAAAATCTGTTTTTTCAACAAAAAAAAAAATTAAATTCCAAATATGCAGAGAACAGAACACCGGTGTCCTCGTAGAACTGCTGTAGTGCACAAATATTCATTTATTAATTATTTTCAACATGAACTAAACTAAAGAAAACAATCAGAGCACAGCTGTGTACCTCACTTCAGATTTTTAGAAGGTCAAACAGCATCATTCTGTCATTTCTCCTTATTAGCATGCATTAATGTGTTGACTGTGGCTGCCTTGTGTGCCCTTTGAAATTTTTATTTCCTGATCAGCTTCTGTGTGATCGCGGCACTGGCTCTGCCTTGACTTGGAGACATCATTATAGTAATTACCACAAGCTCTAGTAGTTGCAGGCAAATAATTCTGCCGGCTTCATTTTTTTTCCCCGTTTTTTTTTTTTTTTTTGCTGCAGCTTCACAGAGGAGGAGAAATTACATTTTTCACCAAGCCTTTCTGTTGTCTGTATTGTGACAGCGGTCATACTCCATCACATAGCCGCTCTCTCAGCTCTGACTATCCCACAATCGGAGTAATGGTGAAAGAAAAAAAAAATCAGAGCGCAGCAAACAGCCTATTTACTGTGCAGTCCCATACCACCTTTAGCTTGTGAATAGAAGAATGGCTTTAGTTCAGTGACTACCTTTCATTTGCATTCATCTTAGTGGTGGTTTGATGATCACTTAATTAAATGAATCTGGATTGAGGGAATCCAATTAATCTTTTGTGACTTTGGTGTTGCCACAAGGTAATAATCTCTTCCTCGATTTGTCCTATCAAGAGAAATTCTGAATCTTTTATTTGATGGTTTATATTTAATATTGCCGGAAAAGCTTCAGGCAGCCAGACATGTACCTCGAATGACCGCCCTCCATTTGTTCTGTAACCTGTGAGTCTCTTTATAAAAGCAAAGAAGACAGATTGTATCAGAAAAGGCCTTCAGTACTACAATGTGTAAAGTTTACAGAGAAGTCCTTAAATTCTTTAAATATTTTTTAAATTATATGTGTGGAAACAAAGCAAAAAATTTGCTTTCTCTATCTTTTACTATTCTCTGACCTGCCAGAAACAAGCTCCTCTGTAGCTGCAGACCTCTTGACCTTTGGAGATGTGCTGCTGAAGAGATGCATGAACGGTTTGAGGTGCTGCAGGTTGGGAGAGTTGGAAAAAGCTTTGTATTTTTCTTTCTTGACTATGCAGCCCTGTGGCTCACCCACATCTACCCTTCCTCGCCACCTCAAACATCCATAATGCTTTCCGAAAAATGAAAGGCGGAGGACAAATAAAAAGGCCGCCAAGACTGCTGCAGCCTACACAGAATTTAAATGTAAATTTGTTCTTCTTTTTCTTCCTCTACTCTGTGTCTGCTCTCACTGGCCAACTCTCAGCTTTTTTCCCAGTGACCAGCATGTCTAAACCAATTGCTTAGCATGTAATAACAAACATAATTAGAATATCTTTTATTTTGAAAATGATTTTTGATTAAGCACTAAAAACTGCACTTTGTCACTGCACTGAAGTGTGCTTGAGTGTTAGCTTGTGTGCAACATTTCTGAAGTGCCATTGTCCTTCCTCACTTGTTGTGCGCTGCACTAACTCTATTTAACAGATGAACAATTAACAGAGATGCAATTAATGCAAAATAGATAAAGGAGAACTGGTGAAAAGAAAGGAAGAAAGAAAACTGGGACAATAGTGGAATAATATCATCTGAAAAACACATTATATAGACGTGAATATCAGCAGCCACTTCACACACACGTGTAGATTCATGAGCACAGGAAGGGCTGAAGTGTATGTGTTGTACCAGCTGCATGAAAATCAACAAACTCATAGTGTGTCTGTAGATGGTCAGGGTGAGAGTGTTTATTAATTTTTGCAGGTAATTTTGGAGAGGGGGCCGGATAATTTTTCCAGTCTATAATTAGGTATTCAAGCCAAGGCCACAACGGTCACAGACACGGGAATGAACTCCCCTGCCTTCTTTTTCTAACAACCCAAATTGAGCAATTTGTTTCTCCTTTAAAACCCCAAATCATCCTCTAATCTGCTTATCATTTACATTCAAAGAGGAGTAACAGAAAATGAGCTCCTCCTGCTGCCCTTCATTACACAAGTTCATCCAAAACTGACAACTGATTGAAAATGTGCTCAGTTGCCAAGTTTCAGAACTGAAATTTGTCAAGAAATAATTTAAAGAAACCTTTTGAAATTTTGCAAAAAAAGAAAATGCAAATTTGAACTGGTTTGGAGCTAGTAAACTAGGGTGCATAGTGCTGTCAGAAGGTGGTGGTATAGGCTCTATTACTCACCTTCTGTCCTTTGGCATTTCCCTGTTTACAAAATACAGTCCAGTTTATAACCATGTGGGCAGCTCATTCACAGCTGCCCAAGAAACATTTCTTATAACCAATTGCTTTTGAACACACAATTTGAGGGCTAGTAGGGCTTCATCTTCCACACAGTTCTTTCTGTTCTGCTGTGAATTTACTCAAATTAAATCTGAGACTTGGCATCTGAAGGTTTCTCTGTGGACCCTTTAGAGCTACTGGATGCTGCCTGAACACCAACATGTCAGACCAAAACAAACAGCTGTGTCAGTCACACCTTCCCCTTTCCTTCACTTTCATTTACAACCATAAAGACTGTGTACATGACAGCTAACAAATAATATTCAGCCCAGAGCAAACCCACATGTGGAGACAGACACACAAAGAGCGGAACACAACAGACACAGAGCAGGACTAGCAGAGGAGAGCTTCAAAACAGCAGCAAAGATGGTTACACTAACCTGAAATTAAACTAGTGTGCATAAGTTTGGTAAATAACACCAATAAAATACTTGGTTTTTGAATTTATGATATTTTGGGGGACACTAAACAATGCAAGTTACTAATGGAGTGTGGGAGATCACTCTAAGTATATTTACGTGCACATGCAGCTGCTCTAGCTGCTAAAACATAAACTGACACCACTGGATCACAACACAGAGGGAGAGTGACTTCAGTCTGAGTAAATATTTTAATATAATGTGTTTTATGTGGAGAACATTCTAAAAACGTGAATATTATTTTTGGGTTATTTTTGTGGGTTATTTTTTTTAGCCACGTAGTTTGTATATTTTTTGTATATGGTTCCAGATTACCTGTTGTAGCAGAGGGGGCATTAATTCGTGACGCACACGTCCTGTGTGTTCCCAGACAGCTTCTGCTCTGGTAAGACAAGTGGTGATGCTCTCTTCTAATTGTTAAACTAGTGGCCTTAAAACATCATTTAAGCTGTTTAAGTCTACAGAAAAATGTAAGTGAATGATATCAATGACATTTAATTGAAATTTGATTTTAATAAAGTTATGATTTTAATTTTATTTGGAAATTACAGTTTAAAACGTTTTTTATGATTATTACCATGGGGTTTTAGTTGTTTATATTCAAAATATTGCTCCTTTAATGTTGTATTATATTTCAAACTGGACAAAAGGTGTGACTTGGACCTTATGGACGTAAAGGGTCTGCAGACCTGAGCTCATCCTCACATACAGACATGCATATACACACAACACATCAAAAACTAATAAGGGAAAGCGGCCATTTACAACCATTTAAACCGAGATTCACATTGTTTTTAATTTAACATATTGATTTGATAGTGTGGTAGAGTTCATACTGACAGTCAGCTGCAGCATATGCAACATTTATTAATCTGAAACTTGAAAGAATGTTTGTACAAATCAGAGCAGAGATCACAACCAGTTTAACTCACTGAGAGCTGTCTAGTCGCCGTATTCTGGACTGAAAAGTTATTTTATTGGATGAAAAGTCATCTAAAGAGTAAAGTTGTTCCCAGTGAAAAGTGATTAGAAAGACTGACACTGTCTAATAATCTGTAATAACAGAACTAACAGCACATTTAGAATTTTTCACTTTTTACTGTCTCATTTCATTTTAGAGACAATCACAGCCTGATGGGAAATATAATACACTGACAGTATTCAGAGTTACCACCTTTACTTGCTCTTATTTGTTTGTTGAGGTCCAACTGTAATTAGACTCTATGCTGCGGTTACTCTCATCTAAACTTGCAGTCTCGTAGTAGGCAGATTATAAACATACATAAATAACCTCCGTATCAATGGGGCTGATGTGTGTGTGACAGTGACCTCTGCCCTCGCATTGATAACTCCAGAATATTTCCACTGGTGTTGGTAATCACTGCTTGGACCTTCTGCAAGTGCCTCTGTGCAAAGTGTGTGTCTGTTTCTTTTTGTGCATCTGTGTTAGTGTGTTTTCATTTGTGCATGAATAGATTGTGACCATGGGGGTGCACGTGTCCTTGAGTGCGTGAGTGTGTGTTTGTGGGTAGGCTGTGTGAGCGGCAGCGCGTGTTGAACATGTGCTGGCGTTCTCAGAGGAACAGCAGGGCTCTAATAAGGACTAGTCCTGGATGGCAGCTGGTAAACTCTGTCCTCAGAATAGGTGTCCTTTATTCGTGCACAAAGGAATGCAAATTAGTCCCAGTGCCGAGTGGACACTGAGAACCGTTCCACATGGCACGCACACTCACCCTCAAACGCGCATTGAGAGTTGCAGCGCAATGCAACTTCCCTCAATCAAAAGAAAAACAAGCAGGACTAAAGACAAGGCCCACCCGCACAGCTGTTTTGTTTGTTTGTGTTGCGAGTGTGTGCGCATGTGCGTGTGTGAGTCCACGTCTAAGCACGTGTGGTCACACAAGGGTCACTTTCTGCTATGACAACATAACGTTTTAGAGAATTCCCAAGAACTCACACCACACACACGTGCGCACACACACACACACACACACACACACACACACACACACACACACACACACACACACAAAGCCAGACCTACAGTCAAAGCACTTCATGGTAAAACTCCACATGAGAGCTAAATATGGAGTACCCACTGGTAACCTCATCATTGCTTGTTTTGTTTTTCAAATACCTCTCCTGTGTTTTTTCCCACTGCAGCAGCACCAAGATGGTAGATAAATATCTTCTATTGGTTCAAACAATGAAGCTTCAGCCCCTTCAGCTTGATTTTCAACTTCATATTCATATCAAATGCTTGTCTTTCCTGGCAGGTCAAATGATGCTATTCTTTTTGTAGCATTCAGAACGTTCCAAGTTATGTGGGAACTTGTACTGCATATATTATAGTAATTTAATTATGGTGTTCATGGTCTATGTTAAGAAGCTGAGGCCTTGGATACAAGTGGATGGGTTCAGAGGGGAATGCACAGATGTGTGTTCACCTTAGAGAAAATGAACTCTTGACAACAGATACATTATGATATTGTATATGTTTGTGTGTACTTCAGGGCTCATTATGAAAATATGAAGTCTTTCTATTAAGATATCCACTCAAATGCCAGTATGTTATTGAAATGTTCTTTAACCTACTTCAAGCTGCACAAATTAATTTCTTAATAATAATAATAATAATAATAACAGATTAAGTGATTATTTAACTTGAGTAGGATCACTTGTACAGACCACACAGAATTAATACTCAGCTCTTCAAATATCCTCAGCTAAACAGAGTGTTTTAACAATTTTAAGAGTTTTGTTATGGTTTTTAGTACTTTCAGCTTTATTGTTTAGATTCACTCACACCACTCTCACTAGAATTGTAGAATAGAATAGAATAGAATAGAATAGACTAGAATAGACTAGAATAGAATACTACTTTATTGATCCTTTACAAGAAGTGAGTTTGTGACAGCAGCATGTTAACACGCAGACAACCCACAAACCCAACAGAACACTAATAGTCATCAGTATGACCATATAGATAGTATGTAAGTTAGGAAAAAGATTATACAAGTGCAAACACATGCACGGCATATAAATCATAAGTTAAAATAATGTGAATGGAAAAGCCTGATTGCAGCTGGTAAGAAGGACTTCCTGCTGCACTCAGATCTAAAGAACACTAAACTACAAAAAACTGGACTTTGTCAACTGAACTATATCTATTTATCTATCTATCTATCTATCTATCTATCTATATATATATATATATATATATATATACACACACACGCACACACACACACACACACACAAAACCAATCAAAAGTTTGGACACGCCTTCTCATTCAATGGATTTTATTTAATTATCTTATACATTGTAGATTAATTCTGAAGACATCAAAACTCTAAAAGAATACATATGGAACAAGAAAAGCCATCAGAGAGTGCAGTACTCTGCCAAGGCTACTCAGTCGTTATATGATTTCCGACAGATAATTCCCGATAAGTCCACAGTGGTGGATTTGTAGTAGGATCACAATCATGTGATCATCAGCAGGCAGCTGATGTAGTGTTCACTTATTGTCATGGTTACAGTGACGCCGTGCCGCTATCTGGCAATGATACAGAAATCTTTATCAAATCCATGGATCCAGACTATAAACCACATCACTGCCAAAATCTAATCACTTGGTCCTTGTGTCATTTCTGACCTTCCCTGAAAATTTCATCCAAATCCGTAAGTCCGTTTTTTCAGAAATGTTGTGAACAGACAGACAGAAACGTAAACCGATCGCCATATAACTCCGCCACATTCCTTCGAGAATTTCCTTTGGGAGCAGCAAAGTTTGATCTTATATTATCTTCAGTTATCTTTTCTTATTTTACCTTGTCTTATCTGAACTTGTCTTACATGCTGCATGTGTCACTGGCGGCATGTTAGCCAGTGGCTTAGTGTGAACTTGCAACTCACTGGTTGGAAATCAGTGCTTGAGGTCAGACTGAATAAACCAGTGTCTTCAGCCTTACTGATCATATGAATATTTGATGTCATTGCATTGTTGTGTTGAAGTGTTTTAAATGTCAGTCAGAGCTTCTAAATAACTGTAATTGCCCTTCAACAATAGAAAACAATTAGAGATCTTGGCTGCTGATACAGAAATGATAGAAAGATGAATCCTCTGTGTGGATAAAGAAAAAGGTGTCCCATGGACCAAACAGTCAAAGCAGTTCTGTAATTTTGGTCCCTGTGTGAGAGCTATCAGTCTCTAGGTGTTAGGGAGCAGCACAGGAAGGCTCTGATAGGTATTTGTAACATGGTGCCATATAGAAAATGATTTCAACGTCCCAAGACTAGCATGAATAGATACCCTGTCAGATGCAGCAGTGAAGGTGACCCAGCGCGAGGCCAGTCAGACATCAAAGGGTGCCAGCTGTTTTCTCAAACTGAGGGGGGTGGAAGGGAAGAACGAGTAGAATTGAAGGGGAAGATTGAGATGACACGTCGGATCTCCAGGAGTGTCACTTTGTGTAATAGGTGAGTGGCGGGTATTCATCTGCTTCGAGAGAGAGAGAGGGAGAATACTCCACATGGACTTCAATGAGACTTCAGTAATTACCTATTACTGCACATATGGATGAGATGGGCCATGAGAGGACTTGAGGCGCACGCAGCTCTTCCTCCATCTGAAAACCACCTCCGGGGTGACTTCAAGAACATCCCTATAATGCTCCAAGACAAAAGTCTCATTACAGGTAATTATGGATTGCCTATATCGGCCCCCGCCCTCCCTCTGACCTCCCCCTCTCTGCCTCACCCTCACTACTTTTATCCCCTCATTCAACAGGCGCAGCAGCCTGGGAGAGGGAAGCTGGGGTTGGAAGGGGGAGGGAAAGGGGCTATTACCTGGGAGCAGACACTGATCATGGCCGCTGACGCTTTACTGCACTTCCATTCATGTGGAGTGGCTCACTTGTGGGCAGCAATTACCGACCAAATGATCCAAACTGGGCCTTGTGATGAAGAGGCTGGACTGACTGAGTGACTAGCTGCACTATTCTTCTTTGCTTGTGTGCAGGGTTTCTTCCTGTGCTTTTAAGCAGTGGGTAGTACGGACATGCATATTCACTATGCACCTGTCAGCTAACTTTGAACAACGATAGTCTGATTTTATACTATAAAGTCAACAATACATGTAAACTTCATTTCTTTTGCTCATCAAATACAAGGGGTGATATATACTTGATAAGCCACCTTAGACAGCCTCAAATGGAGGATTGCAGGACATTGAAGTACGATATAATGTCAAATCTAGAGATGAAGGCAGGATATTCATCAAGGAGTGTAGGAGATTTACACTGGAAATCTACATTACAACATTGTAATTATTGCCTTGAGAGGGTTGAATAGAGAATTAAAGCCTATTTGAAGCTGCTTTTGTAGAGCACTTAAGAAAGGACATTTTTGAAAGTGATATGAATTCAACATATTGTTACTTTCTGCACATTGTAACAATATATGGGTCATTCCATCTCAAACATCAGGTTTTTCAAAGAAATTCTGCTAGACCATCTCTGATTTGTCTGAAACTAATAGTATAAAATTCCGATACTCATGAAGATATTTGTGCTTTTAGATTGATATATAAAATTTTTTTTGGCTTATTGACCAACTTTCAGCACATTTTTTCACACATATGTGTCCTAGTATGTATAAATGTCTTGCAAGTCTTCTCCTAACCAAGGTTTTTGTCTTTTATGGTCTGGAAATTAAAAAATATGCCTAAAATAAAGCATACATATTTTATTAGTTTTATTTTGAGTGCCAAACTGCAGGACTGTGTTCTATTCTGATTAGGCTGTCTACTGGCACTTTAGTTTATGTGGTATGACTTGTGATATTCGCTCAATCAATTATATATTTTTTTAAAGTATCTCATATTAAAAATTGTCCTGTATGTTTTGTTTTGTATTATTGTGACATGTAACTGCGCTTGGTTTAGAAAGTATCACTCACTGACTTCTGCATTAACCATTTTTTTATGTACATTTTTGCAAAAGGCTTCATTTTTTCTTTCATACTTCAGTTCATCCATAATCAGAGATTATTTGAGCTACTTGTCCAATACTGAGATCCTGAATCAGGAACTGCCAGCTGTGCATTCGGTGTGTGCTAGAAAAAAAATCTGGCGTCCACATTCCTGGATGGCTTTGACCGAGTCACCACAACACAGTTCCACCTTGCATGCTCATGCTATTGCACCGGAGAGAGGAAAAGGGGGCAAGGGGAGCACGAAGAACAGTATATCTGGTAACTAACTAAATAACTAATTAGATATCAACATTTTTTCTCTAGAATCACAGACTTACCTTTCCTGTATGGTTATGGTTAGGTATGTATTTATTAAGTTAGTATTAAAGAAGAAAACTCTCATCTCTTCCATAAAATTAAATTGTTAGGTGCAAAACCATCCAATATGGATGTAATCCTTCAGAACCTATGCTTTTAAAAAATAAGCTTGGGTCTAAATTTTCAGTTGGAATGAGTAAAGCATGTACAGCTTTTGCTTCCTAGAATATAGTCACCCCATGTGTTTTGGAGCTTTCAATCATATTACATGATTTTCTTTGGCAAATTGAGCTGTTTTTGGTTTGTAAATGCTCAAAAATCCACTAAATAACTCTAAAAGGTGAGATGAAAATCTGTGATATCATGGAGAGCTTCAGATTTAACCTTTTCACTCATTGATATGCAATGATAATAGGATGAAATAAGATGAACATCTGGCTGCAGTGTTGTACAGCTTGAATTTTTGGACATGTCTATTATGTGAGCCCTTTTAAAATGTTATTCTATCAAGAAAAGCACTCAGAGAGTGCAGTACTCCACCAGGGCTGTTCATTCCCCCATATGGCATAGTGAGAAATGAAGCTTTTTTTTTTTTTTTTTTTTTTTTAAATGTAGCATTTGTTTATTAGTTATTGATAATCAAAAATCACGGCAAAATAGCATGTGTCCATTTAATATAGATGAACCCACAAACAAAATGACCTTGCACTGAGCACAGGCGTGTGTTATGCACGTGTACACTATGTATGAATACTGAATCGCGTGACCTAAATATGTAGCGGGCAGCGGGAATTGATAGGACTCAGAAACACCCCCACAATTTAATCAACTATTCCTCGTATCATTTCCGACAGATAATTCTGATAAGTCCACAGCGGTGGATTTGTAGTAGGATCACAATCATGTGATCGTCAGCAGGCAGCTGATGTAGTGTTCACTTGTCATGG
Source organism: Amphiprion ocellaris (assembly GCF_022539595.1). NCBI lineage: Eukaryota > Metazoa > Chordata > Actinopteri > Pomacentridae > Amphiprion > Amphiprion ocellaris. The sequence goes on from NC_072774.1 coordinate 30,537,218, forward strand.
TTACAGTGACACTGTGCCACTATCTGGCAATGATACAGAAATCTTTAACAAATCCATGGATCCAGACTATAAGCTGCATCACTGCCAAAATCTAATCACTTGGTCCTTGTCATTTCTGAACTTCGCTGAAAATTTCATCCAAATCCATTAGTCTGTTCTTGAGTAATGTTGATAACAGACAGACAGACAGACAGACAAACCAACGCCGATCATCACATAACTCCGCCACATTCCTTGGTGGAGTAATGAAAAGGAAAAGATGTGTTTAATGTTGTTTAACTGCTTATAGCCAGGTTTTGAGTGGAGAGCTAAAGCGCATGTTGAGGCTGTTTGAAATGTTCAAATTCAGCAGGTGATCACTGAAATTTAAATGATCTTCACTGGCATGAAAACACTGGTAATAAGCAGATGCCTTTCAAATATAACCTGGTATAAATCTTAAATCGGTCTTTCCCTTCAAAAGTCCGTATCGGTCAAACCAGGGCCTGTTCAGTGCACACGCCCTGCTCCCCTCTCACTGTGAGATCGCCAGTGTGGAGCTGGTGCAACAGGCAGGGCTGTCATCCACAGATCAGAGGCAACAATGGCGCCTTCCTCGGCCGCCATTGAATATGTCACTGTGGGAACAGCATAATCAACCCCATGTCACTACCAGCTGCTCCATCAGGACCGCATTAGAACACACAACAGGCAGGGAAGAAGCATAGGTACAAAGAGATGAGACAAGTGGGTAGGAAAGACAGCAATACACTTGTTTGCCACCAATGGAAAGATGATATTGTTCTGGGCTATTTGGCCCAGCGTCAACACTGTGCTCCATCTGTGGCCGCTGGTGAATGAAGAGGCAGGAAACACAACTTGAGGCAGTAACTGAAAGCTAGGAGAGGTAAGAAGAACCTCCTCTGTTCATCCGTGTGGTGCACCATAGCCTTTAACAGCAGAGATGGGTCACGGTATGTTCATGGACAACCTTACTTTTGAATTTCTGATATTTTCATTCAGGAAGTTCAAGCTTGTGGGGTTGTTTTTTTTTTTTTTTTTTTTTGCAGGTTTCCCCTTGCAGCGCTGCCCTTACTTTTGGGTACACTTGTTTTTCATGGCCATAAATGTGTGTGAGCAGTTTGCTTAATGCAGCGCCACAGATTTGTCCAGGACCTCCTTGGACTGAAGATAACAAAGAAGCCAAGAGGAAGAGAGATGAAAACAGAAATAGTCGAAGCACCATGACCACAAGAGCTGCCATTGTTCTTTAAAATGAAAGATTTCTTGCAGGGATATGTTTGACGACAATGGAGCGTCCTTGGAAAACTCAGGCGGAATATGAATGGAGGTTTTGTCATCATGGTTGACAAAGGACCAGTGCTACCTGTACAGAGGAGGCTGTGCTTCCAATTTCTTGGGGGTCAAACGCATGTCATTGTCAGACAGGCCAAAATGTAACATTTGGAGGTGAGGCAGGCTCCAAATGCGCCAAAAGTCCCACTGTGCTGAAGCCACCTTGAAAAAACACTGAGGGGCTAAAATTTCCCACCAACATCTACTATACGAAGTAAATTACATTAAATATAGGTTGCGTAATGCATATACCACTCCCTATTCATCCTTTTTGAAGTGCCCTCTCACTAGTCAAGATCTCTTCTCATCTCCAGTACCTGTGAATTATACAAAATGATGCGTTTCGCCATTGATTTTATCAGTCCACTGTAGTCGCTAGTAATCCCATTATAACATGTCTGTTAGTACAATAGCCAGATACGGCCTGAATAAAGGAAGCCTTTCTTTGCCTTGTCAAAGGTAGGCTGTCTTCCAAATTACTTCTTCAGAAGTTAAAAGGCTCACTGCCTAATCAGTCTATTATACCAGACTAATAAATGACCAGTAATTGCAACTAATAACTTATTACTCATCTACACAAATATTCTAATAGCTTGTATTTAGAAGCCAATTTTTTCAACAGACATAGTGAGAAGGAGGGGGGGCTCCTATTCAAGAGCCAGACAGACAGCAACACAAAGAAATACTCCCACAAAGGAAGCTTAGAAAGCAACCTGTAGCATGTTTTTTCTTCTCTTAGCTGGATTAATATCTAACCTTATTCATGGGGATGTGAAACCTCAGCTTCGTCTTCATCTCAGAGCTGTCTAGCAGCAGGGCTTTGTTTGGTGCGCGGGCCCCTTTTGAGGGAGAGAGACAGCACAGGGAATTATAGATAATGTCCTCCATCCTCTCCCCCCTGCCAGTCTGTTAGGCCTCAGACACAGAGCTCAGTGGGGACCAGTGAGGTGGACACACTGTACATGATTTGAGCTACAGTAGCCATTGTCGTCCTGACAGGGCTCACAGGTGGAAATGCATTCAGTCACAGCCAGGCGGCGAGGAATTACCTATGAGACATAATAAAGAAGCGTGTGCAGTACACACCACTCACATTTGTTTCATTAGTATTGCACTTCTGATGGGACAATGTTCATGTCCTTTCCTGTGTGTCATAATGCAACAATTTGTAGTTTTTAGATCAGTTTGGTTTAGTTAGAGCACTGCTTGTTGCTCTACTTCTTGTAATCAGCGTGGCTCCATCAGAGGCAGATTTAATCAACTTACAAGTCTTCACACCTGCATGTTACATAATCTATATCTCACAATCAGTGGCATAGCACGGAAATCTGATTATTGTACAAATACTCTTTTGGTAACTACTTTAATATGAATTTATTGTCAAGAAAATTCTGCACAATTTGAAATCATTTCTCCACACTGTAACTTCTGTGTGAGACTTTTACTATGAGGTTTTACAACATTATTTCTGTCAGGTTTTCAGTTCTACATCAGACCCTAGACAAAGCTGGAAGGCTGTCTTACTCTTACACTGGCAGGGGAGTACTGTATTGCTTTTTTCCACACTTCACACTTTTTCTTTAGTTTTTTCCTGCACCCTTGTAGCAATCCATCAGGAGTCTCCTCTAGAGTCTGCACACCTCAAGTCCCCGCAGCAAGATAACATCTACTAGATCATTTTGACAAATGAACACAAATCCATCAAACTGAGAAGACGCCAGGCAACAAGTCAACCACCAAACTGTTGAATTAATGGAGCATTATGGTGATTAGTAATGTGAATTGTTGAAACTGTAATCTTCACATTATTTTAAAAAACAGTCACATTCTAAGTGTATGTTTCACGGTGAGCATCATTTCTGCATCAAGTTACATGTTTATCATACACATCCTGGCCTCAGCACATAAACAAACTTTGGATTGAATCTACGTCTGGGAGGAAGCATCATTAACAAATATGTTTATTAACAGCGGCACGTTGAGGATTCAATGGGCAGAATACAATAGGGGTAGTTAAAGGGGCAGGACGCACAAAAACCCACTGGGAGTATATAGCCCCTGCTGATCAATGACCTCATCCAGAGTCAGTTTCTCTTTCAAAGGCGGCGAGACCAAAGAGCAGCGGGGCCTTTTCAGCTCGCAGATAACAAACCAACACCAGACACCCAATAAAGAGACTTCCACTTCATTTAAAAGCAATTAATATTCTTGGCTGGCCGGCGTGATCTCTTTGGTGTGGCAGGTCTGTACACGCCCCCTGCACTGTAATGGAGTTGACTGGTTAACTCTGAGTCTGTGGCCACAGTGTTGGCTGCCTGGGTGAGAGCGCTGATGCGCAGTGGGACACAGTGTTTAGATCAGAGTGAATGGACCTGTCTCACAGCCCAGTGCACCCCAAAAGAGCCTCCTCTTCTCCATCGCTTTCTCTATGCCATTCTCACTTTTTCCATCTCTCCCTCTCTATGTCTTTCCCCTCTTCTTTCTCTCCTCCACGTTGTCTCACAGCCTATATCGGCTTTTGTTTCCTTTTCTTTCCTCCCTTTCTTTTTTTTTAAGTTCTCCTCTTCAGTCAGTATGAATTGGCTTTCAATAGGAGCAAGGGTTTAAATAGTTATCCTTTGTAATGTTTGGTAATGATTGTCTCCTGAGGATGTGAAAGACAGAGTGCAGGGAAACATATTTTGTTCCTTAAAGCACACACTCACAATCCACAACATGGGGTGATTAAAAAAGACAAATAGTTGAATGATACAGTTTGCATACTTTAGTTAGAATTGCAATGTAAGAAATCACATCAAGAGTATGGACTCCTGCATTTTTCTGCTTCTGTCTGCTGCTTGTATGTGAAACACCGGATCTCTCCAAACTTAGCCAGTGAGAAAACCATTCAGTGAAAACTGAAATGACCTACACTACTGTTCAAAAGTTTGGGTCACACAGACAATTTCTTGTTTTCCATGAAAACTCCTACTTTTATCCATGTGCTAACATAACTGTACAAGGGTTTTCTAATCATCAATGAGCCTTTCAACACCATTAGCTAACACAATGTAGCATTAGAACACAGGAGTGATGGTTGCTGGAAATGTTCCTCTGTACCTCTATGGAGATATTCCATTAAAGATCAGCTGTTTCCAGCTACAATAGTCATTTACCACATTAACAATGTCTACACTGGATTTATCATTCATTTAATGTTATCTTCATTGAGAAAAAACTGCTTTTCTTTCAAAAATAAGGACATTTCTCAGTGACCCCAAATTTTTGAACGGTAGTGTATATATTTCATGGTTTTCATTCAAGGTCACAGAGCAAAGATCCTAAAGTGGTTATTTTGACTAGAAATGATTCCTCTACTTTGATATTCATGCTGTACTGTAAGCTTGGCACACATACAGTATATAACAACACAGCGGTGAATGCCCTCGGACTGAAGGGAAAGGTTTGCCTGCAGAGACCTTGCCCAGCCTGCTGAATGGTAATGACTAGTGCATTAGCAGTCGCCTGGTTGTTTAGTAGGCTGAGGGTAATGAGGAAATCAATGGGCCACATTCAACACATCTTTAGAGCTTTTCCAGCAATGGAGCTTATTCATCTTGAGCTGTGTGAACATCGTTCTCATGAGCCACACACCAGGAACACAACACACAAGCAGTTGCATCTGAATACCTGAGCAGAGTGACACCTCAGCCAGGTCAACTAGGTTAACAAGATGACTAGTTAAGTCTTACTCTGCTATAGAACGGCATAAACAGCTTATCGATAGTAGCTTGTAGCAGCCTGTGGGCTTCAGTTAAATCCAACTATTTACCCGCCAGTCAATGAGAACTCGACCTGCTACTTTTATACCTCGCACTTGTTTATTGTCTGTTTGTAACCATTTACAAGCACAGTGTAGTATGGAAATTTACAGTCCACCATGACTCATTTCTAAATGTTTTTAGGTCATTTTGATGCATCAGAATTTGAATAAAGTCATTTTGGATCTCCATACACCAAGGGTGTATACCTGTGTTATTGCAGCACTGCTTTTACTGTTGTAAAGAAAAAATTTGACATTTTTGAACACATACTTATCTCTAATGTTACTGTTTAGACAAGAAATATATTATCTGCCTGGTAAATATAAAGCTAAAGCTAGGATAGCTAGCTTAGTTAAGCATAAAGACAGAACACTCAATTCTTTTGATGAAAATGTGTATTAGTTTTACTTTAATTGATTCTGCTCTGCAGTAAACCAGGTATTACTTCCAAACAGAACAGAACAGACTTTCTCGCTGTCTGTTTTTGCTCACCTAGCATTAGCTTTGCCACCACAGCTACACATTCTCTCAGTGACCCTTTCAGAAGCTCAATTTCCTCAGCAGCTCTAAAATGCTTTTCAATGTCTGGGTTTCACTTAATAAGAGAACTAAATCATCATATAATATTGATACAGTGATATTTCAGCAGAAAAGATGGAGCACCATTATTAAACTTGGAACTTACTGAATCCCTTCAGCAATGTGAAAGATCTCCAACTTTTCTTAGTTTGTCTGAGCTCTTTTGTTGCTGCTTGTCTATTTCTCTATGGATTATGGATTCATTTAGTGCAATAAGTTATATCAGCTCTCAGTGGTGCTAAAAGTCAGGCAGATAAATCAGCTTCTGAAAAAGCTGAATTTTCCAGATGCTGGCATACAGTGTGTTAATGTTTAAGACTTCAGATTGAAATGTTCAATAATTGATTTGCTCATTCATATGTCTTTCGCATTATCAGCTTGTACTTATTCACTGAGAATGATACTGACCTGGCATTCTCCAAAGGTTATAGAAAAGTCCATCTAACTGCACCTACAGCTCACAATATAATACATTATATCTGCTCCATTTGGTTGCCTGGCTTGATTACCTGTACATGCGGATGAAATTAAATGTTTTTCTGCCTTTGCATAGAACAGTTGGCAGGAGACATTGAAGAAAGGAGAGGTCACAACTGAGGTCAAACTGCTCATTCTTTGTTCAGTTTCCTCATATACTTCATTCAAGAATATCGCTCTCTTCTGTGTGTTGTGCATTTCCTACATGGTCTGAGCGATCAGTTGTTGTACTCTACCTGGTTTACCTGCTTCAGGACAGCAGACTGTCAGCACTAGAACAACCACTTTACATCCACTTTGATGGATATTCATCATTGCCAGAAGGTCCTTCTGACAAACAAGAGATGGTTGCAGTACCAACTATAAAATGGCCACAGTTTATTGGACTGAGTAGGAGTGTTCACTTGGATATAGGTAAAACATCTGCATTTATATCACAAAATCTGTCATTAATGTGTGGATTGGAATTGTATGTATTTGTTTCTTTGGAAATGAATAGACTCCTGAGCTCACAGACCTGACTGCTTGATGTGACAACCCTAAACAAAAGGCATTATAGTTTTCCAAAACCTGCGCAAATGAAAATTCATCCTCATTATTCATGACATCAAACGGGGCTGGGGCCCAGAGCAGGCTCATTTGCAGCTGAATGTGGGAGGCAGTGGAGACAGTGGCCTGTTTAGCATGTGTTTGTGTTGCTGAGGTGGTGGAGGGACGGAGGAGGAGAGGGTACCAGTGGGCCACAGCTGGTGTGCCACAGTCTAAACCTTCTACCTGCTGCTATCACAACTGACAGGCTGCACTGCGATCGCAGACTAACAGTCTCTCTCTGACTGACGGTGAGGCGGTGGACACTGCCCACACACCAACCTCGTTACCTTCATGTCTGCTTGCTTGTCCAACTGAGCCAGAGTTGTCAGCTTGGTTCTCTTGCTGTGTATTTTTTGTATGTCCGTCTGTCCATCGTTGTGATTACAGCTTGTGTCCCTCCCTGTGTTTCATTGTATAACTGCCCACAGTTATGTGCATGCATGCCAACATGCATCAGTTTCTTCTGATGCTCCTCTATGCTTTTCTTCTTGAATGTGTGTTCCATCCCTCTGCACAGCTCAGTGAAACCAGCTGTGTGTGTTTACTCTACCTGGTTTACCTGCTCCAGGAGAGCAGGCTGCCAGCAGCAGCGCAGTCACTTCATATCCACTCTGACAGACTCCCATCATCACCAGGAGGACTGCTTGTCTGCCACATGATTTACAGACATTGGGTGTACACACACAGTGGTAGTGTGTATGTATTTGTGTGCACACGAAGCCATTTGTTCCATCTCTTCCACGCTCTGTCTGACCAGTAGTGCATGTTAACTCTACCTGCATTCACTTCCTGGTCTACCTGCTCCAGGAGAGCAGGCTGCCAGCAGTGGAGCAGTCAGACAACATCAGCTCTGTGAGCTTAAAAACAGCGTAGAGACCGAGACAAACATTCGCTGCCTCTTTCTCAGAGACGTGTTTTTGTTTTACCAGCCACGCTTGATCAGAAAACCCAGTTAACTGTAATATTCAGTTGAGTAGCACTTTACTGCTGCATGCTTTAAAAAGCTTCAGCTGTGTTCTTCTCCCTGCACAAGCTGTTGAACACAAAACTTGACATAACAGCAGTCACATCACATTATGTTTACTAGTTATTCCTTTCCCTTTGTCTGTGCTCCATTGTGAGCAAAGCAGGTGCTGCAGTAAACTGGAAAAAGCTCGACAACTATTCAGTGTATTTCCTAACATTCAGTAAAGGCAGATATTGTATCATCTAATCAGTGGGTCCTCGAGGCCAAGGTCATTTTAGTTGTCTGTATTACCATCTAGTTGTAAGCATTCACCTGGTGTCACAGCTCAGATCGCTGATTAGATGGCCTAAAATAAGAAGCAACCGAGGACAGCTCTTAAATTTAAAACCCTTCACAAAAGCATATGATTTTTATCATATCTGATGAATTTTCAACAACAATTATGGCTTTTATTTACACTCCTGTGTGTGCACACAGCCCTTAAAGTGCCACCATTTTCATGAAGGGTTTAAGTTGCTTTGCATGTATGATTTATAGGACAGAATGCAGAACAGCTGCTCAAATCACATTTCTTTCATCCGGTACTTGATACTCACATCAGCCAAAAATGCCAAATTCAGAGTATTTTTCTGCCATTGGAGTTCTCTCAATCCAAAAATTAATAAAAGGATGTAGGCTGAGTATTAGCAAGGTTTGTACCTGAATGAAATGACCTGAAAGTGTCAAAGTTGAAGCCATGATAAGAGCTGGTAGAATTCTCTAAATACTTCCTTACTGATCTCCTTTAGCTGAGTATACACTGGTTCATCCCTTACAAGAGGAAAGAGAGATAATGCAAGCAGACAGCACATCAACAGCATAGTCCATCACATGGTTACATGGCTTAGGTTAAGTGCAGTCAGATTGTCTATTCCTCTTTCTTCGTGAATTCTCTTTGAAACCTTGACCTCAATGCAAAACATGAGGTATTTATTTTTTAATATTCAGCCACAACTGTTGTTTGGTGACATTTTTCCAGATGAAAATCTTTCTACGGAGACAGAAATGATGTTCACCGATAAGATGATGTGTTGAAGTTTTATTCATGTTATTTTAGTCTAATGAAATAGCGGCAGTTAGTTGACATCACGTTAACTTCTAGCTCACCATTAGATGAGTAAACTACCCATACAGCTACTGTAGCTGTGGAGTTCCACAGGGCTGTTTCCTGTGGTAAGAAAAAAAAAATAATTGTATACACACTACCTTTCAAAAGTTTGGGATGACCCAGTCAATTTCATTTCTATTTAATAGATGTAAACTAATTTATCCTTACACACAGCAATTCATCACACTTACCTGAGTCTGGCAACTTGTATTTCATATTAGAGAATGTGCTGTTGGCAACATAAAAATACATACACTACACTAACATTCAAAAGTTTGGGGAAACCCAGACAATTTCATGTTTTCCATGAAAACTCACACTTTTATCCATGTCCTACATAACTGCACAAGAGTTTTCTAATCAATGATCCTTTCAACACCATTAGCTAACACAATGTAGCATTAGAACACAGGAGTGATGGTTGCTGGAAATGTTTCTCTGTACCTCTATGGAGATATTCCATTAAAAATCAGCCGTTTCCAGCTACAATAGTCATTTACCACATTAACAATGTCTACACTGGATTTATCACTCATTTAATGTTATCTTCATTGAAAAAAACTGCTTTTCTTCCAAAAATAAGGACATTTCTAAGTGACCCCAAACTTTTGAACAGCAGTGTACATATATTTATTGACCGTAGGTAAAGGAGATATGATGTCATTAACATGAAATAATGCTGAATTCGAAGTCATCTTGAAAATCTAGAAAAAATCTAATAAGATGCGACCAGAAGTCAGATTTACTTGGTGACCAACATAATGTTTCTCAATCACAGCTTCCATATTTTACATAATTCCCAAAAACAGCAGCCAACATAACAAATGGTACATAAATGGAGCTTTACTTGTAATGCCTTTAACATTTCAATGTGGGAAACATTAGACAACTTGACTTTGGGGCCTTTTTTCCTTCCTCTGTTAACTCATTGTGAATCATTGGGTGACATCATGGTGACTATGTCTATCATTTGCATACAGTCTATGGTTGTAATAATGTACACAGAGAGTTTGTCAAAGTATATAATGCTGGTCTTATTGTGTTTGGGTATTGTAATAGGAAAATAGTATATATTAGACCTTTAAGGGACAAATGTTGCAGCAGAATCTGTTTGTCATATCAGACACTTGAATTGCATGTCACTGTACCAATGATTTGGCTATACATTCATTTTCTCAGTTTATACCCTTGGTTCAACCAAATTGTGCATTGTTTCCTGGGTTCCAAGATTTCTGCTTTCACCTCAATATATTGGAAGGTCATGGAATTTAATGAATGTTTTTTTTTTTTTTGATACTGGAAAATTGCATTGTTTTACAAAAAACAACAGCAGCATGTTTTTCCAGAAAAACTTGTTGAGACATTTCATCCTGAACCACTGCAACCTGGCTGAGACCAACATTAGTGTCTCCATATCCACAGTAGAGCCATGACTAAACATGCAGATGTTACAGTGAATGTCGCTGGCTTCCTGTGTAATCTCTTTGAGCTGACTGTGTTAAGGAGAACTTCCAGAAGTCAGTGGTAATGCTGTAGGTTTTCAGCTTCAAGACCTGTTCTTGAGCTGGTTCTGTGTCTGACCATGGCTCTGAGATGTTGTGTGAACTGCTGTGTAGCACTGAACCCAACCGGCTCAACTAGAAATGGGATGTCTTAACCCCAAATCCAGTCAGTCCTGTTAACTGGCCCTAAAGAAGGTCACTGACTGGCTCCACAGAAACATTTTGCACTTGCTGTCACCTGCACTTGCATCCGCATTGAAACACCAAACATCTGATGTTTTTCAGCAGCATAAAAAGTTTGCTTTTTAATTTTTGTAAGCATTAACTTTCTTCCTTCTTAGCTGATTTCTGCGTTATTCATCGTTCATCATAAATCAGCCATTTAAACCGTTTAATCAGTTTAGACATGGTATTAATTCTGATAATGAAAAAGTCACTTGAGGTGCAGGAACTCTGTCATCTTTTTCATCACAATAACTGATGTGTTTCTGAAAGACAGATTAGCTAAGTTAGCCATGCAGTCAAACATCATAAGATGAGTTCGTCACTATCAAAACTATATGCTCTTCTTTTTCCCCATGTTTCAAAGGACGGTTTTCTAAATAATGTAACAATAGATTTTATTCAGTGCTTCATCTTTTGGTGGAACAAATTCTTCAGTGAAACATTCACATTTGCCTTTCTGCTTTACAGCTTCCAGGTCACAGATTAAATGGAACAATGCAATGCATACAGTATGTTACTGTTAATCTTACCAGAAGAAAGGGTTGAATAAATGGCACAACACCACTGACCTACAACTATTTGTCCCTGTACCTCCTTAATATATAAATATATCCAGTCCATCATCGCTTTTTTTTTTTACCTCTTGTGATTTCAGTTTTTGTGTCCTTGCAGTAATTGTACTTTTTTGTGTCCATGCCAAGAACTATTGATTGGATTATGTATGATGATTGGCGCTCAGTTTAGAAAAGCTTTGTATTCAGCCTCTTGCATTGAAAGAATGTTTTAAAGGCTGCTACAAAAGAAGATTTCCTTTTGAAGTGTTAAAGTCCATTACACCATTTCGAATTGATTTCTTAAAAATCACACTGATAACCAGGGACCTTTCGCTGAATAGCATATTTAGTAGTTAAAAAGTCCTGTGTGAAGCTGAAATATCCACTAGCTTTACCATGTTTCATCTATTTCTTGTTCAATCGAGGCAGGAGGTTGAAAAGGATTCCTGTGATCAAGGATTCCCACACCAGGCTTTAGAGCAGACTTAGTGGTAGCCTGGAAACAAGTGAGCCTGGTGTGGTGGTTAGCCTGCCGGTGATGTCGGGGTTTGGATCAAATTCTAGGCTGGGAGTCAAACTCCCTCAATCAAACTCTTTTTTCCCCAGTGTTCCCACTAATGAACGGCACTAATTGATTGAAAACGCTGGTGGGAGGGGATGAGCGAGCAGGGTGTTATAGTGTGAGAGAGTGAAGGGGGTTTGAACGCAAACAGAGTGTGGATGTGGCCCAGACTGATGCAGGGGCCCACAGCAGAGAGCCCCAAGTATTGTACATGAGAGAGGGGAGATAATACAATACAGGATACAGTGAACACAAGGGAGCAGACGCATAAAGGGACAGTCAGCTCCGACCATCTAAAGCCACACCCCTGCTGAGTGTGAAAACACTTTGTAGTTAATGCCAATAGTTCCTGTGGGTTGAATCGTGCCGTGTATATGTGGCCAATTATAATGAGAATGCATGTTTTGTATACATCCTGGTGAATTATTTCATGTGCACCACACTGTCTCTTTGTTCTCATGTAGAATATGCAAGTGAATAAATTTAATCAGAGGCACCAAGATGGTAAATGCATCACATTAAATTCAACTACACAGCAGCACGTGACTATTCCTTACAACCAAGCTAGCTTTTTGTATGCAATCACTGGTGACGTCACCATCCCTGTGGAAAAATCTAATTTGATCGCTTGTATGTGCTATCACATTCTTTCTAAACACTATCCAAAGCTTGTGCCCCAGTAGGTGAACAAAGATCAACCAGCAAATCAAAAGGCTTTGCTTTGTTGTATCTTTACCGTGGCAGGAACCTGACTCGCACTCAACCCCATCATCCATTTCACCCTCACTAATGGAAAAATCTCAAGATATCTCGCTCTGCTCCACTCTGGGCAGTTGTTATCTGGGTGGAAAAAGTCAAAATTTTTCTGAGAGAGAGTCAAACCTTTCCACTTAAATCTATTGACGCCTAACAGACACTACTTGAATTGGAACACTCACTGATATAGAGTAGCAGCATGTTAGATTTCTGCTCAACTTGTTTGTCAGTAGGAAGTACTTGTAGTGTAGTTATCATGAGAGCAGAATGGACCAGATTCTTGCTCTAACAAGCCACAGAAAGCGGCAGAAGTGTGCAGCTTTGTGAGGTACAATGTGCCTAGTTTCTCTGAAAACTTTCCATAAGAGGTCAATGTAGAGCCCAGCAGCTTTCTGCTGGAAAACTTTCTTTGCAAATAAATTATGGCATTACTTCCCGTGTAGGGTTAATATTACTGCCTTTTCATCAACATGTTTTGGTTTTGTTCAGAACTCAAAACCCTCCACACACACTGCATATTTACTGTCCATCAACAAGCAGCAGATGGACTGCAAATCTGAAGTGACTGCTTGTTAATCTGCAGAATATGAGACCTTTTCTTGCACTTATTAGAATATTGATTATCTAGAGACAATTTGACTGAGCTGTGCTGAAAAAAATTAAGTAACAATTAGCAGCTTTTTCTGTTAATAAAGTACTAACTTATTAAAATAATGTATAAAGAAACCAGTGCCATCACTTACATTTTCCAGGTAACTTGCTTAACTCTGATTACTGTTAATATTTTTGTAATGCCAATTTATAATCTGTGTTCTCAAATGAAAATGTAGCAGGTACATGTGTTTTGTTTTGTTTTGTTTTTCAAAATTCAAACATAATGTTAAGAAACCACAGATAATGTTGCCAAAGTGTCAGCTGAATCTTTAAGTTCAGTTCATGACTGGAAGCTGGAGACGGATTAAAATGCATCTTTGTTAGATTCCGGTGTTCCTGCCTCTTGAGTTAAAGTTTGTTTTATTGCTAATGTAGGTAGGATACATTGAAAATCTACAGCCAGGTACTCCCATAGACTGTGTTGTTGTATATTTTTTTTGTGGAAGTGTATAGTAGAACAGCTCAGCCAGAATAGCACAGAAGCAATGAAATCTGACAGAGATCCCTCTGCTTTAACATGACATGACGACACCATTAAACACATCTTTGTGTCTTTCTTAGGCACACTTAAATGTAATTACAATTCAGCACTTTTATATCAAATTTTTTGCTCTATGCCTTATTAAAAACCTTCATTTTTTTCCCTGCTCTGAGATTCACTTTGTGAGCCATTTTATACCATAAAGAATTAATGTATGTCATAATGTTGAGAAACCAACAAGTCTCATCATTTTTTTTGTTTCTTTTGTTTTTGTTTTTTTAAATATATATGACACGGTGCGTATTTGGAGAATTACCTCCATGATGCATCTGTGTTGATTAAAACTTACAGGTGTGATTTGTCCAAAGAGTATTGAAAATGTGAGTGGTGTGAGATTAATAAAATCTGGACGCATGTATAACCCAGGCAGCCTGAGCCATGAATGGAAAAGAAAATGAGTATCCTATTGTAAGAGCTGAAGTGTTTCTCCTGTGTCACCACTATACTAATGTATTTAACAGAAGTGCCAGGAACGGAGGAGACTGAATATACAGGCACTCTATAGGCAGATTCTATTACTAGCAGATACGAGGCCACACTTATTTTTCACATCTTGAGACGGTCATTCACATACAAGCAAGCAGCTGTCTTATACGCATTTTTATTTTTTATTCTTCCACCACAGCTAGGGGGGACCATGTGCAAAACTGTGACCAGTTTGGGGCACAGAAGTGATGCTTTACATGTAGTCAGATTATAACTGGGAAAAACATCGCTGCAGTGTGTTAAAAACGGCTGCAGCATTTCTGAAGTGGAGGAAGTTTGACTGGTTGGTGGAGTGTGTGTGTGTGTGTGCGCGTGTGTGTGTGTGTGCGTGTGCGTGTGTGTGTGTGTGTGTGTGTGTGTGCGTGCGTGTGTGATGTGTCTGCTGGAGTCCAACACATCCAGATAGGAGGTGGCAACCCCCCCCTTCACCCCTCCACCAAACCAACTCCTCGGAAAGGTCATGCCTTGATAATTAAACAGAACTGCAAAGGCTTGTGGCTCAGCAAATGAAGAAACATGTAACGCAAGCATTTAAAAAGACGCGAATTCATTAGAGCACACTGGGATTTTTAATATTTTAGGTTCAAAAGCTCGTAAGGAATTTTCCATTAGAGATGAGCTCTCATGATGATGCGCAAACTCCCAAATCCTTTTTTTCTGTCCCCCCAACCAAAGATTCTATTTGGACAGTTTGGACGTATTTGCACAATTTTCAGCCTTGTTGGCGAAAGATTGGATGTTTCACATTTACCAAAGTATCTAGAAGGATCTGTGGATTTTAGTTAACCAGGCATGTGGTTTTTTGAAATGGGACTGTGCAAAAGCTCTAATTTTACCTAGATCAAGTTTTCTTTATTTCATGCCACTTATTTTCTATTGCGCTCCACTGCATCCACATGTACTTTTTACATCACTAGTTATTGTTTATTTCTAAGGTAGTTATTTGAAAATGTGTCTGTATTTTGATTGCAGTTTTGCAAGATGAGCTTGTAAAATCTGACGTATTGTTTCAATATCCTACAGAATATAAAGTAGATTTAATTATTCAGACAACAGTATAATAAGGCAACAGTAATTGTGATTTAATAATATTATATGTTGCAGTGTCACACTCTTGGTGGAGAATATCTTTGAATTTGAAGGACTAATTCCACATTATACTTAAATTATTAACTTGTGACACTGTTTGCACTTTAGTAAAGGATGTGAATATTTTTCTTCTGTAACAGGCAGACATGTCCACTTAGTAAGATGGGTTTAATCAATTTATCCAGAGACTAAATGAACAGCATCTGCATTTTAATTATTTGTTGTTGCTTTTTTTTATTCTTTAAGTAAAAACGGAGAGAAAAATACACATTTTTGTCTCATCAGATGCATTAATGTTGCTATTAATGAGAATAGGCCCAACTGCCTGATTTATTGGGTCATACTGGGGAATTTACCCAAAAAATTTAAATAAAAAAATAATAATTAAAGAGGGGAAAAAAGAGATATCGATTCCCTAAGCTTCAATAAAATGCAGCTTTAATCGGGTTTTACATGTAAACCTCCGGGGTTAGATCATTGTCAAACAGGGTTATATAAAACACATCAGAACAACGTTTTTTTCAAATGTTTTAAATTAAATTTATTCAAAAACCAACGACTTAATTGACAGGAGTAAAATATTGTCCTCATAGACAATATCACTTCTAAACAAACGTATACAACACGTCTCCACTGAAATGTGAAATATCATATTTTACAACTTCTTTACATAGGCTATAACTGCAATCAATACATCTTCTTTCTCTGGAAATAATTCCTTAAATAAACTGGACGCTGCTTCTTTCAGAGCAGCTCGCCTCGGCAAGAAAGTGCAAATTTAAGTACAGTGTGTTGTTCAGCGAGGCGCAGAGGAAATCAAATACAACCATCATCTTGCAGCTGTTCTGTGGAGTTAAAATGCCCATTGCTGTTTTTAAAGTGCAACTGACAGTTTAGAAGAGAACATGGGGACATTATCACAATAAAAAACATAACAAAACACAAAAGAATCGTGTTCTTTTCCAGCTCATCTTTCCATGTGGAGTGCTGAGGAATGTTAGGCTCTTTTGTAATTTATTTAGTCATTTTTACATACTCATAAATCCTTTTCACAGGGGGAAACATGATAACAACAGATGGTCTTTTTATTTTTATTTATTTTTGTTTTGTTTCTACACTGCAAACACTGTTTTTTTTTTGTTTTTTTTTAGAGGAAGTGGTGTCTCATATTCAGCCTTGATAGATTTTGTCGGTGTTTTGCGCCTTTGGATTGTTGTTCTTGTTTTGTGTGCAGCAGGCTTGATGCCACCAAAAAGAACGTGACAACAATTGTTGTGATTTGTGTTTCAAACAAAAGAACGTTTTTGAAGCACCACACTTAATTATTCATTTTCATCATTGTTATTGTTTTGCGAGCCAAAGCGCAAAGGCCAAAGGGTTTTTTTTTCTCTGATGAAGCCAGAAAGTGTCCTTGAGAAAATCTAACAAATACATTTATGAATAACAGCATGTTTGTCCAAATTGTGTTGTTCGTTTTCTTCCAAAATGTGTTGTTAAAAACTTTATTTGGAGGCCAGAAAGCAAAGTTTTAACTGCAAATGTTTGGAAACTTTGGTGGCATCTTGTCCAGACGCATTTGGCTCTTTGTCTAAAATGCAAATGACTTCATACAAGACTAAATGACATGTTTTGCTGCGTACACTGTTTAAAAAATAATGAGCAGTCTCTCTGTGGGCATGAAAACATCTCAGTCATTGTTTTTGCTCGACTCCTGGTCGCTTTGGTCGTCGGTGAAACACACGTCCACGTCGCTGTCATTGTCGCTCTTCTGCTCGGCGTCCTCGAACAGGCCGCCCGGTTTGTCGTCCAGTTTCTTGACCGTCTGTCCGGGATGTCTGGACTTGACGTGCCTCTCCAGGTCCCGCCTCCGCACCAGCACCTTCCCGCAGAAGTCGCACCTGTAGGGCGTGTTTCCCTCAGCGTGGAGCCGGATGTGTTTGTTCAGGTTACTCGGGTCTCCAAAGGGCCTGAAGCACACTTTGCACTTGAGCGGTTTGTAACCCGTGTGAGTCCTCATGTGGATTTTCAGGCCGTATTTCCTCGAGTACAGCTTGCCGCAGTACAGACACAGGTGTCCCTTTTTGGGCTTCCCAGACCCGGCGTTGCTGGCGCTGCCGGCTGGAATGGAGTCCAGCCTCGTCCGGTTCTTCTCCACGGCGATCTCAGACAGCTGTTGTGTGTGCATGGCGATCTCCCGGTCAATGTTTGTGATCGAGCCCAGGTCTTGGCTCAGTGAGGGCGCCCCGAAGTAGGACATGGACTCTGGGTATTTAAGGAGGTTGCTGAAGTGGAATTTCAGGGGGTAGTAGGGTGAGCTGTATAAAAGCTCCCCGTTATAGACAGTGAAGGGCATCAGCGGGATGTTACAGTCTCCACCGTAAGTCTTGACACCGTCAAAGTGAGGGAGAGAGAACCTTTCAAAATGGAGTCCGGGGGGCATCTGGGGGTAGCGGGAGGGGGACAGGCCGGAGTGCATCCGGCTGTCTACGTGCTTAAAAGCTGAAGTCTCTTCAACGTGAGGCAGCAAGGGGAAGCTTCGGATAGCGTTTGTGCATGGCACCATGGGAGATGCTGAGTCCAGAATTGCAGGTGCGCACTTTGGAGGGTGGTTCCCTCCTCCGTTTAGGCACTCGCCCACGTTTCGGATCGGTTTCATGTTTCCAATAAGTTTACTGAACCCAAGGCCGCTCAGTTTCCCGCCGCCTTCCTCTCTGGATGCGTCTGCACCGGGCGCTTTGGAGACGCCGGTCGGTTTAAAGGCAGAGCGCACACCCGGGTGGAAGCCCATGCTGCTCAGCACCGAGGATGTGGCGCCCAGGCCGAGGAGGTGTCCCTGGTTCCTGGCTGAGGTAACGCTCATGTCGAGGGCCCTGTCCTGCTCCTCGGAGCTGCTTTTCTTCGACAGTCCCGTTTTGTTTAAAAAAGGCGAGGAGGAAACCGGCCGCCTGCCAGAGTCTGAGATGGAGGAGCTGCTGTGAGCGCTCCTGGGTGAGGTGGAGGTGTTGGGGATGTCTCCAGATTTTGGTGACCTGCTGAAGGTCTCTGTGCCTCTGGCCTGCTCGCTACTCACAAAGCCCCGCCCGTTGCTCAGAGCGCAGTGGAAGTGGACGTGGGCCTTGAGTGTGTTCGGGTATTTAAATATTCTCCAGCAGTACCAGCAGATGTAACGCTCCTCACCTGCAGAGACAATAAACATAACATTAATAGTGGCATAAATATGGCTCATTAGATCAGAGAACAAACCCCAAAACCAAATAATACAGAGACAATTGCACTTTATTTCTACGCGTAAAATACCAGGTCTGTGCGTAAAATGCAAATAACAGGTTTGGTAACCTGTAGAAAAAAAAAACTGAGCGACGACAAAGGCAAAAAAAATAATAACGATAAATAAAACAAAATAAATATACAATATTTAATAGACAGAGAATTCATTTTTTTTTCATTTCATTTCTTAGTGGGGTTGCAAACGAGGAGCTGTAATATTTAAACATATGAGCAACGCTAACATCGAAAATGTTCCTTTAAAGAGGAAGACTTTCATCAGTCACTGTTTTGCATCCCCTAGACTTTAAATTCAGGCCTAATGGATAAGATCCGGCCTCTAAGATCTGGTGCCAAATGGTAACAGACACAGGGAGCCATCTTAATGACCCCAGTGGAGCGCTCAGAGGTTAATATAGATGTAATGATTTTGTAATCCTCATACGGGCCATTGTTTATGATCAGCATCAAAAGGGCAAACGGCCTGCCCAATCTGGCGCTCAGAAAAACCGATGCATTGAATGCGGGACTTTCCCTCTCTGTGCTCTTTCCCGTGGAAGTGACAGCAGCTGTTGCCTGAAATCGCAAGTCTCCAGAAACAATGGCGGCGGCCCATCTGTTGACGCCTAATAATGGGAGGCAGCGTATGTCCAGGAGCGCACACGGTGTGCTGGGCCGGAGAATCAGGGCAATATACACCCCACATAAAAGTTAGCATTCATTAGGCCACAATACCTTAGCGCACCCACCTAATTTACCGTGAAGCACTTGTTTTTGAATTTATTTGCTTTTGAATACATGAATATTAATGACGCGATGACATTTGTTAACCTCCGTCTCGCGACTGAATCGCCTCCCTCTTCTCCTTCCATGGTCGCCGAGAAGCGTCAGTTTCTGCTTTTAATTGCTTTTTTTAATTCCCTGTTTCAAGCACCGTAATTACTTTATCACAATTAGTTATTTTTTTCCAAGTCTGATACCATTTCAAGCTTTTTGCTTTTTCGAATTAGTGAAGAGACCCTTTCAGCTGGAAACAAAAACGTATAATCCAAAAATGATCTTCTATTGAAGGAATTTACAACAGAGTATCTGTTGATGATCTTTTTTTTAAAAATCAGATTAGTCCCTGCTGAACTGCTGTTTCACCCGGATTAGACACTAATCCCCAAGCCAAATTATCATTAGCAGCCCAAACAAGTGGATTAAAAGACTAAACCTAACAAAACTCCCTCAAATTAGAAATCGCTACATCATATAGGTTACAAAATCTCTGCTAATTAATACTTTAGGCTATTAAGCTTTAATGCCTTAATTGTGTTCCATGCTTTTTTCGATTTTGTTCTGACATTTTTCCCCCAAATATGCAAACTATTAGTTTAAACTTCACATTCAAATTCCACTTCATCCGTCCTCTTCAAGTAAATTCTTTATTTTTTCAGCAGCATAGACATTATTTTTGAGATTAATGTGATTACTTTTAGAAAAATATTTTATTATGCGCAGCGGATTCTACATTAAATAGGCCTCATTCAATGAATTCGAAATAAATAAACTGACTGCCTGCAGGGGGGAAAACACACAACAACAACATCCAATTGATTTCCACCTCTGAGCAATAAAACAGGAGCATCACGGGTATTGGCAGTCATTTAACCGCGCACTGATGGACCCTTCAACATGTCGATGTGTCTGTACAGCTCAGGGCATGCGCACAGTTTGGTGCAACACATAGAAAAAAGAAGCAAAATTTTTTAAAAATAATCTGACATTTTTTTCTCATAAAGTTTGTTAGATTATTATTCGTAGAAATGGTGTTGAAAATCCGGAGTGCTCCACATTATTTTCCCCGCTTCCATCACTTCATTACGCATAAGCGCCGAAAATTCGTTAAGTCCCCCCCCCTCTCTACTACACCATTAATAGCTGCCTCTCTTACCTTTCTCGTCGTGCGTGGGAGTGGCCGTGGTGGGGATGTCGTACCACTGGGCCAGAGCGTTGGAGTACCAAACACTGAGCTCCTCTCCTGCCGGGATTTCTCTCAGCACACGGTAGAATATCTCCAAATAGAACACGAAAAAGAGACGCGTTAACTCGAGTGTCCAAATAGAAACAAGCACTGAGAAAAACTTCACTGGGTTCTGAGTGTTCTGAGTGTGGTGTGATGTGGGAGGAGGAGGGGAGGATAATCACCTGTCCGCCAGGTAGATCCGACACAGCCTCCAGGTTTTGCTCCTGACTGTTCCTGGCGGCGCGGATGAATCCGATCCAGTCTGGCACGGGGCAGCCGGACTCATCCACGAACTCCCCCCGAACCAAGCGGACCTGAGACAGGAAAGGAAGCACTGGGATTGGAATTTTGTGAATTACAAAACACAGAAAACAGCGGCCTGTGTGACAGAATATCTCTCCAAACTCATCCACGCACCTTCTATTCGCCGTTTGCATTTATTCGTTCGTTCGTTTTTATTTTATTCAACGAATTTTGTGCCCAACATGGGTCGCCCACGTCTGTGTTTTAGCTGCGGTACCTGGAGGTGCAGCGGCCACGCATGACCAAAGCGCGCTTAATGCGTCTTTTTCCGCTCTGCTGATAATTTACTAAAGAGAATGACACACGGGCCTAATTGAGTTGATATGGGAAACGAATTTGAGGAGTGTCAGAGCGTTTCTAAACTGTTCAAGGACATTAAAGATCGAAGCGTGACATTTGACACAGAGATTGCACCTGATGATCGCGGCCAGCCTCGGGGCCACGCATTTAGACGCATCAATCACAGCCGCTGACAGCTTCAACAATAACAGGGCGCAGTTATAGACGCACTTAGAGGCGCAAAGTGTTCACTCCAGTGTGTAAAAGATAAATATTTGCAAGTTTGTCTGTTTCAGCTCTTTTTCTATATAACTATAATTTCATATCTAGAAGGCTTTGATTATTTAATCCTCTGCAATCCTGGTTTTATTAGTTGCTGCTTTTATTCTGAATTATGGAAATTCGTGTAGTAAAAATAATCCCAGACCAATAACATGCACACAGTTTGTTTTTGTTTTATTCCATTTTTCATCACCGCTTTTCTTAATAATGTTTTTTCCTCGCCTCAGGCTGCGGCTCCGGCCTCGGTGGCATCTTTCCTTGGCCGGATTACATTAAAACTAAACGGCTCATCGGGGTAACAGGCCCGCCAGGCAGTGAAATGTGAGGCGGCTGAGGGCATGAAATCCCGCACAGCGGAGCCGGGGCGCCCATTAGGCCGGTTAAGTAGAAGCACAGACTGACAAGTCGGCCACTAATGGAGCTCAATTATTTCTAACATGACAGGCCAAACCAATTAATAAGCGCAGGCCCGATGGAGGTTGACAGTGCAGCTTTAGAAATCCAAATCCAGTTCTTTTTATTATTGGCTGTGCTTGAGATAATAAAATAATGGCTTTTGAGTAGGAAGCATGAAATTCGCTCTAGAAAAAAAATTACAAAATGACTCAAAAATTTTTCAAGCTGTTGATGCAGTTTTGGAATTTGATGATTTTAAAAAATAATGGATTTCAGGCTAATAAAAGTAAACCGAGGAACACCAATATTTCAATCTAAAATTTAAAAAAAGTTGACGTGCCACATCTGACAGGTAAACTTTTCCTTAAAGTTTCGGTGGTTTTACCTTTTTCTTGGGTCCAACCTCCTTACGGTCCGACACGTACTTCCCCAGTTTGAAGATGCCCGGTACCGGTCCTATCCGGAGCCCGGCCGGGATGCTGCAGTCCGCAAACACACTGACGGTGGTGGACGCCCGGGTGGCTTGCATGGCGTGGGGTGAGATCAGAACCATGAAGACTGATGGAGACCGAGTGGGAGAGCGCGCAGGGGAAGGAGGAAGAAGAAGAGGAGGAGGAGGAGGATGAGGACAGGCCGATATCCGCCCTCGAAGTGACGCGCTGGAGTTATGCTCTCCGGCTTTTCTAGTGATGGAGCAGGGCAAGGTGCCCCCCTACCACCACCACCACCACCCACCCACCCACCCCTCTGCACACACACACGCACGCACGCACACACACACGACCTCTGTGATGCAAGTGTGCAGCAGAGGGGAGGGTGTTGCAGAGAGGTGATGCTGCGCTATAAGGTAGTCTAAAAAGAGGGGGGAGATGGAGGGGGAGGATGAGGGGAGCGGTCCTGAGTTTGCATCAGCGGTGAGTAGGAGTGTGTGTTTGTGTGTTTGTGTGAGTGAGTGAGTGAGTGTGAGAGAGTTGGGCTCTCCCAGCAGCTGTGTGGAGAAGGGAAAACGGGCCGGCCTGGTCACATGGAGACTTTCCCTCACCCCGCCGCATAATGAATTGCTCCAAAACGGTCAAGAGACACAAAGGGCCAGGCGACCTTCCCATCCCCGAAATCCAATTTGTCAAGGGCAGAGAAAAGAGGGTGCAGAATCAAAGGTCCAGAGCGGCCATTAATCCTCAGCATGTGGCTTTGTCCTCCAGACAGTTCCGATATTTTAACTGACAAATCCACTGTATAATTTATCCATAAATCCTCACCCTTTCCCATTCTTCCCTTTCAGACCAGGTTTTTGGAAATCACTGACTACTTTAAATCTACTTGGCTGGCATTCTTTAGGTTTTGCATACTTCAAAGGGCTTTCTTCTGCCTCCTCCTTTGTGTCCTCACTTGGACAAAAGGAGCAGGAGAGTTTAGAGGACTTGTTAACTTCTATTGACTCTCGGCGTGTGCCGGGTTGAGATCAGGCAGGTACTGAAAAGGGGGAACCACCAGCAGGAAGAGAGAGAAAGAAGAAGAAGAAGAAGAAGAAGAAGAAAAAACTCCAGAAAAATAAATCTCAGCATCATCCCGACGTACACACACACTTACGGTTTTCTCGTTTCTTCTTCCCGGATTCCACGCAGGTTTATTCTGCTGTGTGGATAAAGCACAGAATAACTGAAAAGTGTATTTATTAGTAAATGGGTATTTCCCTGATATGGAACATTAATTTAATTAATTAAAGCATAGGTTTTGGTAAAGAAAGACTAATTTGTGGATGTTTTTTTTTTAAATGTCTCCCCTTTCAAATAAAACAGCAAAACTAGAAAAAAGCAGCATTACCTGTGGAAAAGAAAAATAAATAGATCAGTATTACTTTTTATACAAATACTTAAATTTATGATCAAATAAAAAAAGAGAATGATTTATTTAAATCCATTTGTGTAGTTTGATTAACTGATTAATTAATAGTCTAGTTTGAATGGATTTCCTTTTTTTTTTTTTAAAAATAGAAATAATGACAAATAGCCTACATAGCATTGCTGCCATGTAAATAAAAACATTTCTCCAAAGGTGTCCATATAGTTTAGCCCAGAAGTTTCTAAAAATTACTTTTATTTTTATTAATTTTTTTAGCTCTGAGATTTCTTGCTTGTGCATTTATCTGGGGTTTGTGCAGCTGTCAGTTAATCTTAAAGGTAATAATGTAATGATATTGCTACTACTATTATTATTGTTCCAAACAAGCATCCTTTTTGAATTTATGCTGTTAGATCAACTACAGCCCTGTTGTTGCTGTATATGATTGAACAGGAGCCCAAAAACCCACAGATGTAGAATATCTAAAGTGTGAGTGATTAATGAAGGAAATGCAGGATGAGTGTGTGTGCAGCAGGTTGTTTAAAGTCGCTGGAGGCTTTTGATGCTGATGAGTGAGAACAGAGAAGCAGAACAGGAACCTGTGGGCGACCAGTCCAGACCAAGAACATGCTGACCTCTGACCTGTCCACTGTGGCCTCTGACTCTGAATCAGAAGGACGACACTCAGCGTACAGCTAGTCATGTTCAAAATCTCACTGAAAAATGTCCGTTTAGTGAATATTAAAGGAATGTTCTGACCTGCATGTTGCATCTGTGGAATATTTGGGAATGATGGATGAACCAAAACAACAATGAAACAGAACAGACAGTTGAGTTCAAATCAATGCTTTGATTTATTTTCGTGTGAGATCCCGAAAACCCTCATCTGAACAGTTCAGGTGCTGTAATAAAAACTCTCCACATGAATGTGTCTCTCTCTCTCTGCAGGCATCCCGTGTTGCTCCTCTCCCTCTCCTCCACTGCGCTCCTCCACAGTCCGCCAAAGAGCCTGAAAGACACGCGAACAATCTCATCAATAGGCGCAATGTTTGCGCCCGGCTGTGCGGAGGGGTTATTTATTAACGCCTCGCCATTTGCGACTGGTTCCCATCCACCCCTTGCGCTGCTTTTAAGTCCCGCACTTCTTCTTCTCCACGGTGAATTAATTATTCTCCGAGGAAAGAGGAGAAGGAGGGAGGAGGGGGAGCTGGAGAAAGAAAAAATAAGGGGAAAAAAGGAGTCGAAGACGTTTCCTTTCTATTTTGCGGGGAAAGTGGCTGGGGTGAATCCCCGCTCCACTGTGCGCTCTGAAACCCCGAAGAGCAGTGAAAAGGCTCCGTGTCAGAGTGGAGGCAGTGTTGGAAGCAAATGGGATGGAAAATTAAATGAAATTAAATGGCTTGACCGGCGGTATTGTCCCTCCTCCTTCTGTGTTTTAAATAAGGGAGAAAAAGACACATTAATTACATGGTTGGATCTTTATTCTGGGACAATATTGCGAAGTCAGTCAACAGCATTCCGCAAGTGCGCTCCTCTTAAGTGATCTCCTCGTCTCTTTAATGAACTTAAATAACGACCTGAGAAGAATCGGAGCCTGGAAGAGGAGGGAGACGTTTTTTATGGGCGGCCCTGCCCGGCTCTTGCCAGCCTATTTTGGAGTTTAACTGTCTAAACGGTGGGGCTCTCTGATTTAACTGGTTGGCCATTAATGAGCCATGAATATAGAGGAACAACCTGTCTGCAAAGCAACGCGGCAGATACAGAGAGCAATGCCCCACCAGGGATCTCCATTCATGCGCCGTGACTATACTTCAGGGGTGCCAAGGGTTCACCACCACCTCTCCTGGACTGGTTTCAATGGCCTACCATTTAAGACCCCTTCTGAGTTCAGAAGAAAACACATTTTTTATGTCGACCCATAAACTTTGTTTGGCTCTATTCAGCAGAGCCCAATCATTGTCCCACTTAGCGATGTGGCCTATTTCTCACAGATTCCCACGTTTTAGAAATGACTTTGTGTTTGTCCAAATCCATTTATTTCTCTACATGTAAGCCCACACCTCCTGCACCTCTCACAACTCATCTGGTCCTTTTAATTAAAAATAGAGAGAGAATTTAAATCATCGTGCTGCAGGAATCTTATTGTTATTCCTTTCAGATCTGAGCCCACGCTCAAGGCAAAAAAAAAAAAAAACTCGGACAGGCCCGTTTGTCTTCTTGGTGTTCTTAAAGCAGTCATGTTTGAGGTGTTTTAGTTTGTGGGTAAAGATGCAGCCTGCACCATGGACAGACCAGCTGCCTGGATGCGGGTGGGACATTAGAGACGCGTTTGAATAGTAATGATGCTTGTATGGGACTCCCACCAGATGACATGATTGGGATTTTAACCCAGACTAATATTCAAAATCGCATTAGAGAGGAGCCGAATAAACGGCACCTGATTCAACGCTGTTCATGCGTGATTTCATTCAAAATGCCTTCTTCTCCTTTTCTCCTCCCTCAAAGTGGGTTGCACCGTTTTGGTATTCAAAGTCTCAACAAAGTTTTTTTTTTTTTTTCAGACCACATTTCCCTGACTTAAACTCACTTTGTCTCGCATGAGGGGACGCGGATAAAAGCGTGTGAAGTTGCGTGAATTGATATGTTTCGGTGTACCTTATAAATTCATACCTTTTCTCACTCGAGCGCCTCAGAAAGAACGTGTCAGTCAGACCGATTCTCTCTGCTGTCCGACGCATTTAGCAGCGCATCTATTTGAGGAGTTCATTCCTAGGCAAATGTATGCAGGCCGGGCTCTGCGTGAATAGAGCAGCGTGTCAGCCGACCCTAATTGGGATTTAGCCACCCAAAGCATACCCACAAAGTGACAGAAAATCACAGGTTTCAAAGAAAGTCGCAACATTTGCCCTCCTCGCTGAAGATCAGCAGCTCTTTGCCTCGGCAAAGAGCGAAATCGCATTTATTTTTCTTCCTGTAGGAGGAAACAAGTGTGAGCAAAACAACTATAATGGCAAAGAGCACGTTTAAAGACATGCAACCTTGACTTTTCTCTGTGCTTCAATATGAAGGGATATTTTAACCGATTTCATGGTTTATTATCTGAACAATATGTAAAGAAATATGCTTATATTTATTTTTAAGAGGTTAATATACATATATATTTTTAGCAAATGTATTTTAAAAATGTATTTTTGTTTTTATATTGTATATCTCGCAATTGTCAGTCAATTTCTAATACTGGAGTACTGCTAATAAAAAAAAATAGTCATAAAAACAATAAATTTTCATTTTGACCTAACATTTTTGGTGGCAACGATTGTACATTTTTGTATTAAATTTATGCTTAAAAACGTATTTATTCATTTATTTGCTTACTTGTTTATTTGTTTTAGTAAGACCGGACATTTCCCCTCCGTCAGTTTTAAAGCACCATGGAGAGCTCCACACGCACGCAGACGCATTCTCTTTTATGTGGTAATTATATCAATAATAAACTCCATCCTATCATATAGATGAAATCTCATCATACAGATTAAAGTGGCGCTGAACTCCCTAATGTTAAACATATATGCTTATTTGTAAACCCTTCAGGTTGGGTGCATTTTGATAATTTGCTGTAAGAAAATGGAATCTAATGACCGGAGCGTCTCGCAGCTCCTCATTATGTCTCCGATTGACAGTTCTGGGTTCAAACTAATTGTCTCCTGAGTGTTCGGGTGGGATGAGCTTGTGGAAATGATGTCCGAGAGGAAATATTGCTTATTTTCAACGTGAGGTCTCTACATAATAATCATGCAAGAAAATATTTAGATTGCAGTGACAGGGCTTTAGTCTCAGGCTCTAATCATGGAGCAGAGTTGAGGTAACTGTTTTTTTTTTTTTATTGCATTTGCTTGTAGTATTTGTACTAAAGTGCAATTGAAATTTACCGCTTTATTTTTTTTAATTGCTTATTTAAATACCTTCTTTTTTTGAATGGCTGATGCTTATGTGCACATTTTGCATTTAATGTTCTTGTTTTTGAAAATGAAATGCTATCCTATAAATTTATTTAAAGAGTTTCTTTTAAATTGCAGTAGAATTGTGCATGAAGCAAAAGGTATTAAAGCAGCAAAAATTTCCATCAAACACTTGTAAGTTGTGCTATGTTCAAAAAACTGAAAGCATTTCACTGTGTAGAAAGCACCGTGCTTTGTTTTTTTAAATGTTTTTTTTTTTACTTTAGTATATGTTTGTTATTATAAGAATACTGGCACAGTAATGGTATTGCTGCCATCACAGCACTGGTCTAGCTCCAGTCTTTGTTGCAGTTTCTGTCTAAGGATTGGTGTTTTGCATGTCTCCACTCTGCCCCTGAGCAGGACACTGAGCGTGTTTGGCATCTGCTGGCCAGATCCAATCCCTCCCAATCAGCAGCAGGAGGAAAAGGTGTGGAAGTGGATGGAATGAGGACAGGAAACGGCTGTATGCCGTCACTCTGCTGCAGGACTAAATCTGACTGACGGATTCCTCAGCCCTCCAGAAAGTGTCAGGACGACCGCCTCAACCCTCAGGTGACTTTACCCTCTCTGCTATGCTGTTCTTCATGACTTCCTTTCCCCTTTTTTCACTATTTATCATCACAAGCCATGAGCATGAGCAACATATGTCTTTGCTGAGCAAAAATGCACTTTTACCAGCATGAAAATGGTGTTGAATACCATTCTCTATCCTCAAACAAATACTACCCCAAAATGACACGGAATAACAGAAAGACATGATAATTGAATGCTGATAGCTTTATTTGCAACAAGTAGAAAAAAGGGGAGGGAGTGTAAGGCACACAAAAGTTTAGAGAACATGTTGAGCGTTCCTAGTAAGGCATCTTTAAACCCTATCATCTGAAGGTTTCACTATAGCAAAGGGTCATTCATGGTCTTCTTGTCCAGGGCAAAGGGCAAAGGTCAGTGCCCAGACATGGGGTTTGGTCAGTTCAAAGCTCAGAGGGGCGTGGAGGTTTAAGGGCGAGAGGAGGTCACTCAGGAATTTCTGTTGCTCATTCGTTGTCAGATTCATCGGCTGCACCAGTGATGGTGTAGGTCTGTTCCTGATGGTCCATCTCCAGCACATCGTCCTCACTTTTCACTGTCCTGTAGGGGTGGACAAAAAAAAAAAGAGCTGAAAGGACCAAAAGAAGTATGCTGGCCCTAACCCTAGCACTATTACAAAGTAGGTTAAGACAGTTTATGTCTTTGCTTCTTATTCAAAGGCATGTTTGTCTCATACCTTCTGAGTTTCAGTGCTGCCATTACAATAAACTCTGCTTAAAAAAAAGAAAGATACCTGATGGTACCTTTACCTAATGAGCACTGTCCTTCGCTCTGTCAGCTCCACAGCCTGCTCTGCATAGGCCTCAATGTTGCCATCATATCCATCTGATCCATATCCAATCCTGGCACCACTCACGTCACCCATTCCTCCTCCAATCTTTCCTATTCCACCTGGGCCTGACGGCGCAACACCTATATCGTCTCCACCCATACCTTCAGTTCTTCTGCTGTCTCCGATTCCACCACCCACTCCAGCAGGACCCATTCCACGGACTTTACTTCCATCTCCACTTATTCCTCCACCAACTCCATCACATATCCCTTTACCTATAACACCATTTTCTTCACTAAACCCAGCGCCACCAACACCACCTGAATCTGCAATGTCACTACCTGCACCCATTCTGACCCCACCAACACTACTGTCACCCTTAGCTCCAGGACCAGTGCCCAAACCCCCAGCACCAGTACCCAAACCTCCAGCACCAGTACCCAAACCCCCAGCACCAGTACCCAAACCCCCAGCACCAGTACCCAAACCTCCAGCACCAGTACCCAAACCTCCAGGACCAGTACCGAAACCTCCAAGACCAATGCCTGAACCTCCAGCACCAGTACCCAAACCTCCAGGACCAGCACCAAAACCTCCAAGACCAATGCCTGAACCTCCAGCACCAGTACCCAAACCTCCAGGACCAGTACCCAAACCTCCAAGACCAGTACCCAAACCCCTAACACCAGTACCCAAACCTCCAGGACCAATGCCTGAACCTCCAGGACCAGTACCCAAACCTCCAGGACCAGTACCCAAACCTCCGGCACCAGTGCCCACACCCCCAACACTAGCGCCGACACCTACACCCCCAGCTCCTAATCCAACATCACCAGTTGCGTCTGCCCCACCTGCCGGACCCTTTCTGCCACTGATACCTTCAGCACCCATTCTTCCACCTAGACCTGTCTGACCTGCTCCCATGCCTCCTGCCACCATTCCTACTCCACTCCCCACACCTCCAACACCTCCACTGCTACCTCCTGTCAGTCCGCCACCCACACCACTCACACCGCCCATGCCGCCTCCACTGACGCTCATCCCAGCACGAATGGCGTTCATGCTACAGCTGGCGAGAGACAGGGTTTGCATCATGCCTGAGAGCCGCAGGTCCTCTCCTTCAATCAATTTCCTGCAAAGAAAAACAACATTTTCAATTTATTAGTACTAATTCAAATACATAACAATAAGTCAATTTAAGGTTGTGTTTGCTTTACCTGTAGGTTGTGATCTCAATCTCCAGAGCCATCTTGATATTCAGAAGGTCCTGGTACTCGCGCAGGTGCAGCGCAATTTTCTCCTTGGTGGATTTCAGTTCAAGCTGCAGGGCTTCAATCCGAGCCTATTAGTGTTTACAGAGAAATGAGCATGCTTTTATAGTGGCTCTGTGACTGCATGCATGAAAGTGAAAGCACATGTTCATGGCTGGCTCTGGTGTGATCAGGTGTGCACCCTGGGACAACATGACACTGTGTTTACCTGCAGGTCTTCCAGTTCCTTCCTGTACTTTTCTTGCATCTCTCTAATCTGGGCTTCAAGAGCTTCATTCTTGCTCCTCATGGAATCCAAATCTCGTTCTTTGCCTTGGATCTAGAGTTATTTTAGAATGAACATTATAATCAATAAAAATTGAATCTCTATCGACCTTTACTGACTTGTTTTCACTTTTGATACTCACATCCTTTTTGGCACCTGCTATTTCTTCTCTAAACCCTCGAACTTTATCAACATGCCTTGAGGTTTTTTGGGTTAGATCTTCAAACTTGTTTTTATACCATGAATCCATTTCCTAATGATGATGAAGATGAAAATTGACACAGACAAACTGAACAAACACAGAGAACATGACTGTACATTTTAAACTTTTTTAAGCAAATCCTACTGTGTGGTATTACTTCACCTGGAGATTTTTGGCCGCAATGTCATCATACTGGGATTGGATTTGCTTCAAAGCAGCAGCCAGATCAGGCAGCGTGAATGCACTCTGAGCTGAGACATGAGCTGCATAGATCTGTTTCATGAGTTCATCGATTTCCTAGAGAAAAAATCCCACATTTTTAGGAACCATCAAGATAAAAGGTGAACTACTTGAATGTTAAATAAAGATGTTTTCCACCTGCTGATGGATCCGTTTTAAGAATTCAATTTCAACTTCCAGCTGCTCCAGCTTCTTCTCCAGGGCGATGCGAGAGGAGGTGGCTTTGTCCACATCCTGAAGAACAAACAAAATCAGTTATTGTGTGTGTTTCTGCCTGATGATAAATTTGAAGGAGATGTTCATCAAAGAGATATTGGCTAATTAAATGGCACCTACTGGACGGAAGGCTTCAATGTCTAACTCAGCCTTCTTCCTCAGCTCCACTGCTTCCTCATATTTGATTTTTATTGCCTCTAGTTGAGCAGCTGTGGACTCCTTAGCAGCCAAGGAAATGTCCTAAAAACCAAGAAGCCATAAGTAATGTGCTTGTCTATTAGATATGAAGGTGAGTGCCTCAGCCTCTTCTGCATTTTGACTTCATTTCTGTCTGTGTCTGTGTGGGCAAACGCATAATCAAGCCATCTCATCTGTGCATAAAACATAGCTGACGGCAGCTGTACTCCATGACACCTAAACACACGAGGCACCTCTCCATTTGCCTGCCAGAAGTATGCCTGTTACCAGGTAAAGAACCTTGAAAACACCAAGTTGACGTCTTGTATCATTGCTTGGATGGATCTTCTACAGATCAGTGAAGTGTAAACTTCATGTCCTACTCAGAATCCGACACGTAAAAGAAAGACGCCAGAAATATTAACTTGAAGAATTCAGTCTTACCCGCTGAACTCTCATCTGATCAGCTATCTTGTTCAGCTCCTTCAGCTGTTCCTCATATAGCAGGCGCAGACCTGTCGGCTTCTCAAACCGGTTCTGGTAGGCCTCAATCTCTGCTTCCAGTAACTTGTTTTGCTGCTCAAGTGATCGAACCTGTAAGGACACAAAAACCTGGCCTGAACCGGACACCACAACATGCTTTCTCTCTATCTATTCCTAGAGCTGAGAATTATGTGCCTTCATTTCATTTAACAAATATACGTTTTATTTTGGTGTGACATTTACATTTCACTGTGGAAAGAAATAGAACACCTTGTTAATGTACACAGCCAGTCTGTCATTGAGGACAATCATCTCCTGCCTTTCGCTTGTGCGAGTGTTGAGGAATTCCTGGTTCTCAGCTGCAGCCACATCCAGGTCTATGGCAGGCTCTCCACTAGGCCCAACGCACACCATGGCTCCTGCACTCACACTGAAAACACACTGATACATGTTAGACTCAGAGGTTTGATGCAAGAGGAGATGTATATCATAAGGAAATGAAGAAAAATCTTTCATGTAATAGAAATTGTGCTGAAATGACTTGAAACTAACCCAGAGGAAGAAGAACTTAACTTCTCACAAAGCAGAAAAAGGCCCAAAAAGTAAGTAATAATTCAACTGTATAGTCTTCCCACCCGATAAACACTGCTTCTACCCATATGTAGGGACGGTATCTGACAGCGCTCACCGTGCTCCGACCGTGCGTGTAGACCTGCGTGCAGCAGAGACGGTCCTTCGTCCCACTGAGTCCACGCGCATGCTGCCCGCTCTGGAGGAGTAGCCGCTGGAGGCATGGCGGTCGTCTCTCCTGGTGGGAGAAGGGCTGGACACCCTGACCTGGTAGGTGGAGCTGCTGCTGTCCTCAAAGTGACGGCGGTAGGATGAGATCCTCTCCGGGCTGCGACTCATGGCAGCTGTGTCTGTGTGCTCTCTGGTTCTCTGAAGCGAAATACTCAAGCTGAGCTTCTGCGGTTTACTGCACTTTACCGCTGCTCCACTTTCCTGTGTCGCACTCCCTGATTGTCCACCAAGCCTCGGGTTTTATACTCCCCATTGCCATGCTTCTGCTCTGTATAAGACAGCCCAGTTCATGAGCCAACACCTGTGGAATCTTGAACCTCTACACCAAAGCAGGCTTGACCTGCCGCTCAGATATCTATCAGCAGCTTGTGAGGAGCAGAGCTGGACATGGATAGTGACTGATAGCATCAGTCTCTCTTAAAGACACAGATTGTGATCATGCATCAATTTCCCTTTTATGAAAATCACATTGGGTTTGCCTGAGTTACAGTTAACCCACCACCTCAGTGTCCAGCACTGGGCAGTAAACAGATGAGCAGGCAGGCAGGCAAGAAGGCAGGGCCCAGTCAGTCAGCTCTGATGTGATCTGCTCTGATGGGAAGAGGGACTTTAATTGAACGCTGAGCCGAAGCTAGAGGGTGACCTGATGAGGCTGTGGCTGCAGAGGAACAAAGAGCCTGGGCAAGATTTGACATAAATTAGTACTTATTAGT
Organism: Amphiprion ocellaris; assembly: GCF_022539595.1. Classification (NCBI taxonomy): domain Eukaryota; kingdom Metazoa; phylum Chordata; class Actinopteri; family Pomacentridae; genus Amphiprion; species Amphiprion ocellaris. The sequence goes on from NC_072774.1 coordinate 30,570,589, forward strand.
CTGGTCCATTTTCACCATATTAAAACTGGAGTATGCAGAAAAAAGAAAGGGAATTAACTGCTTCAGAAGAAAAATAAGGAGGCAGAGGGAAAAGGAGGAGGGGGGATTGTTGTCTGCAGTTTACGGATGACATAGCACGGTGGTCAGGATACAGATCAGCCACTGCTGCTCTTTCCTGTAAATATTAACCACCATAACCTTCATAGAAAACATAACTCTAATTTCACACATACACAAAACCCCACAACATATGACCCAAACATAGATTTGACTGTGTCCAACTTGTAAAATGTGAAAAACAAACAAAAAAAAAACCAATTATTGTTGCATGTGAAAACCTTGATGGATTAAGTGAACATCTATTCCCTCCCACTGACCTCACATTTTGCAGCAGTGTGGGACTTTTGGGAAGAGGTGGAATATTTCAATCATGCGAACAATCAATCTCGCTACTAACCACCTCATTTCATGTTGCAACCACATGACACTGCTCATCATTTTGGTATTTTCTATGACAGTATTTATGAGGCCTCATTTTAACTGCTAACACTCCCATATTTCATTCCATGTTAGTGTCATCATCAGGACATCTTCTGCCCCTCGCTTGAGCCCTTCTTCTGATTTCACAAAAATAAAGAAGCAAATAGCACTAAAATAATACATATTATGCATAAACAGCACTGGTGAAGAAAAGTCCAAATGATGAAGGTTATAGAAATGTACTGCAATTGTAATCACTTTTTGAAGATTCTATATACTTTACACCAGATAAAGAAATGGGTGGTTATATGTTTATGTTTAGAGTCAGTTAGCATCTGGAGAGGTTAAGAAAAACTTAAAACAACAGAAATCCAATCAGATTTATGTAGGAATAGAAGTGGTAGTGCAGCTTATAAACTACCATCAGCACTAACAACAAATGCATTGAAAAGCTATTGTATTTAACACATGCTGTAATGAACTGACATTTACAAGCTGTTCTTGTGGAGAACTATGTCAAGTATATTTTACAGCTGTACAACAGGGATTGTTTTTTTTTACTCATCTTCTTTTCATGAAAATATCTGACTTAATGATGGTGAGTAGTTTTATAGTCATAGATCTGCTTTCACCATTAAATACGAGGGCACCTTTCCTTGCCCACTTGGAGAATACGATAATACGAGCAAAAATAGTAGTAACACCTCCGGATCATTTATTCCTGCATCTGAACTCACTTAGAGGTCCTTTTCCTTGAACTGCTGGTGACTTGGTGTTAATAAGCTGGTACAAATCCTGACCAAACAAGACTGTGAGATTATAATTTGTCCATTCTGTTGTTCTGTGGACTTTCAGCTCAAGCTGTAAAAAGGGAAAGTTAAATAGGGAGCAAGGTCTATGGCCACGGTTGACATAATGTATTCGAGGTATTCTCCTCGGCTGAACACAAACACATTTATTATCAAGGATGATGAGGGAACCTGATAATGTTCCCTGGAGGGTCGGTGGCAAATTCATACTGAGACACAGTAAATATTTGACATAGCCCTTCAATACAGTAGATCATCTTACTCCCAGCGCCTGTCACCTCAGCAAGCCTCTCTAAGCCTATTTATATCTCAAATTATCCAAATGAATGTCCTCCCAGGCCATTTATATTAGAGCCGTCCAACACTGCCCCTAAGCTGCAAAAAAAACAACAACACACACACAAGCTAGATATTACTGTTCATCAAAACTATCATTTTATTAATCAAATGATGTTGGCAACAACTAAACTGACTGTTAAGCCTTAATTTAGTATTTACAGTGCATCAACCTGAAGCATTAAGACAGTTCATAGTAAGCAATGGAAGACATACAGTTATGGAGTCATTTGCATAGGTAGTTTGGACACAAAATTGTTCGTGCCTTTCGTACATTATAGCTGGTTATATCTGAATTTTTTGAGTTATAAAGGGTTTATAAATAGTTATATGCTGACTTCAAGTAAGAATGCAGTAGGTTTTACATTTTCAGCAGCAGATGTGTTTGTTGAGCCCTCTAGTCCCACTCTTTGGGACTTCCAGATAAGGAAAACTTGAAACCACAAAAAAGTGCAGAAACTTTTTAAGACCCTTCATGAGACTGCTTGTGACACACTCTCACTTTACAGCCTGATTTCAGGTAACTGAAAAAAAAGCTTTTATTTTATTTTTTTTTATATATATATATATATATATATATATATATATATATATATATATATATATATATATATATATATATAATGTTCATTTATCCCTGGTTCATTTTTGATGCTCATGTGTTGACCAATCTTGCCATCCACCAGGGTAATGCTGAGCGCTGAAACGAAGAAAAAAAAGGAAGAAAGTGAATGTGGTATATATTTAGCATAAGCACATCTAACAAATGATAATTTATAATAACATAAAATGATCATCAAACTGCATTATTTTAATCTTCACTGTTCATACTAAGCAGCTTTTATGCTCTACCTTTCAGTTTTGTATCAGAAATGTGGTATGTGGCATCTTTCCAAAGAGCAATGCATGATGGGTTAAAATTATGCAACAACTAGGCAATAACTTCAAGTCGCTGAAACTGGATGTGATCTCATGATGAACTATAAAAATCAGATGTGATACTCAGTTAACTGTTGTTTTGCTATTGTGCACACAAGACAGTGGGCTAGCGAACCTTAAGAAAAAAGCTTATATCACCGCAATAGTAAATTATTTCTGAGCTCAATGATGAGATGAGAACTAATGATTTTGACAGACATTTGCTCAAGAAACACATCTTACTCTTTGTATCCCAGCGAGGTGGCAGTGTCGAGTGCGTTCTTACTCCTGATCCCCGCAAGACAACTGAACACAATGTTATCTGTCTGCTGGGGCATTTCACCACCGTACTTTTCTTTGAACTCTTCCGGACCCAGCTGGAGGGCAGTGTTCACTTGTCCCACTGTAAAGTCAGACAAGGTCAAGTGGTGAATATGTGCTATTGGGTAAACACAAAATGTTGATGGCTTACAAAGTTAGGAACCATGTCCTCCTCCATGCCATTAATCACGGTGTCTGCAGGTGTCATCCATGGTCAATGTCTTTTTTATTTTGTATGTGAAATAGAACCATTTTCACCAGTACATACAGTTTCTACAATATAATAAAAGTATGCTGACCAACAGGACTCTAGGGCTAAATCTGGTGTATAGGTTTTTTGAGTTTATTTACTTCAGGACAACAACAAACACTGCAGTATATTTGTGTGACAAGATGGTTTGTATCCTTGTCAACCCAACTGTACAACAGTTTTCTGTGTGTTTTAGGTGTACAGACCAACACTCACAGGGGACGTTAATGGATCCGGGGATGTTGCCGTACTCTCGGAGCTCCCACGGCTCCCGGACATCTATAACTACAGCTTTCCGGCTGGCCAGAAGCTGCTTCAGCTGCTCGTAACTCACGTCTGCGCTCTGCGGCTCTGAACTGAACCTCCGGAGCAGCAACTCTGAATCTGAAAGCAAAACAAACAAAAACAGAAAAAAAAACTTGTGATACACAGCATATGAACCACTTAGAACAGAGACAGTGAGACGCTAAAGGTAAGTCCATAGACTGTATATGGGTATCTATGGGTAAGACTCACTTATGCAACCGGGGTGAGTGTTGACGAAGCTGGACACAGAGCTTCGTCCTCCTGGGACGGAAGCCCCAGGATGGACGGTGCTGCTCCATAAAAGCCGAGGGACAACACCGGCAAACCTCCAGCACCTTCTGAGAGCCATGTGTGATTAGCTAACTCCTGTATTACTCTTTATATTAACACTCCTTCGACAGAAAAGCGGAATAACGCAGCAGCACTGCTACAACCGTTAGAAGTCACACTGACGAATACACTGCCAACAACCATCTGCGCATGCGTAGAAGTACGGCTCACAGAAAGGACAAAAATACTCTTTTGGATTTCGGCTCAGTTCAGTTTATGCAGAAGGAATGCAAAACACCTTAGCACAGACGTTTCAGTTAATATTTAAACAAATTAACCCGGACATCATCAAAATTCTAATATTATATGACACAAAATAGGAAAGATGGAACGGTAACACTCACTCGATAATATTTATTGAGCGTTCGCTGTGTTTATTGTCTTTTTAAGGTTGCATTGTTTGCTTTTACTGATTTATTTCTTTCATTGTTTCATCTAATGTTTGGTGTATTTTAATGCTTTGTAATGCACTTAGTAACCCCGGTTTCGAAAGGTGTGATAGGATTATTTATTATTATTATTATTATTATTATTATTAATAATAATAATAATAATAATAATAATAATAATAATAATAATAATAATAATAATAATAATAATAATAATAATAATAATTATTATTATTATTATTATTATTATTATTATTATTATTATTTATTATTTATTTTTTATTATTATTATTTTATTATTATTAATAATATGAGCACGACAGAGTTCACATAAACAGTGAAACTTCGGCCAGTAACGTACAATATAATACAGTTTGCTGCCCCCCCCCCCCCCCCCCCCCCCCCCCACTGCAGCAGATAATAAATGAACCTCTTAAGTTCCTCAGAACCTGCGATGCTGTGTGAATTTTAGATTTCCAACTGGACGTGAATGCAGCATTAGGCCAGCCTGGGTTGCCGTACTGCGTCACATGTTGACTGGTGTTGCTAGCTAATGCCACCGAAAGCTTGACACGTTTTTAGAAAGTCAAAGGCAAAAACGAAAAGGTACTGAGATAACTGTTCTGTCGTTGTTGGTACTGTGTACATCTATTTGAAATGCCTTGATATCTTTGAGTATTGTTGGATAAAACACTCCTGTTGGGGGTTTTTGTATTCTGAGGGGCTAATGTAGCTCACTTGTTTGCTAGCCAGGAAGGGTTGACATCTCCTCACTGTTGGCTTCACATCAGCTAACACAGTCAACGGAGGAGCTGACTTAAAGAGGTGAGTTCAAAGCGCCTTTTCTCCAATTTTAATATGAGGATATATTCGTCTATTGCTGAAATTTCTTTAACAATCAACATAAAAGTATTTTTTTTGCCCCACTAAGCTAGTCTGGGCTGCTGAGGCCTCTTCACCGTGTTGTTACCTAAGATTAGGTACTCATCCATAATAACCCTTTGTTTCTCTGGCTAGCTGTTGTTCAGTGACATGCTGTCCACTCTCAGGTATTGTGACAGCTGGCTTTGTCATTCTCGGTAATTTTGCCGCAGGACTCTTTTACAGTGATTTAGATGGTAATCTGACTTGGGATAAGAGACTTTCGGGTTAAGGTATGGGTAAGGATAGTGCTGTGAGCAGTGAAGACGCTCATTCAATGATACCCCTATTTTAGGACAACAGGAAAGTCATCTTAAACGTACATGTATGGAGTTTTAAGGAACAGTTTTGGAGACAGTAGGTTTAACAAACTCTAAATTCAAACCTGAACTCTGGATTGACTAACGGGGCTGTCAAGCTTTCGGTTTCATCATAGGGGAACAATTAGTTTGGTCCATTCTGAGTGAAGTTAATTCATGTAAAGCTGTGTATGCTGAGATAACAAGCCCTCATCAATGGAACACAGATAACATGATTCACCGAGGCTCAGTGATCCCAACTGGCCTTAGCAGGTTTATAAATATTAATGTATGTGTAGTCAGAATATGATCATATTGTCTATAAAGGGAAAAAGCCATACAGTAGCAAAAGTAAAAGATTATGAGGTCACCAAAAATAGTGCTGTCCAAGTCACTGTGTGAGTATTACTTGCAGAAACAAAAGTTTTATCTCCAAGAGTTCCACTTATATGTCAAATTCAACAGAGACAACTCTAGTGCTCAGACACTCTCAGAAGGACTTTGTCTCATGTACACCGACAAAAGAAAAATCTGAGGTTTGCGTATGACCCAGGTTGTTTTACTTCCACATGACTGGAAAAGACCTTCCTGTTGTACACATAATCTCTGTCTACTGAAGGAGCTCTGATTGGAATGTGTGTTCACAAATATATTAAACATTGTGTAAACCTGCAATACCGTTAATTTCTTCTGCGATAAGACTTGTGGGTCTGTGGTTTTGGAACACCACAACAGTGTACAGTGAATATTAAATATACATAAAACATATCTAAAAATACATATTGAATGTTGCTTCTATACAAGAGTAACATTTTAGACATCCCCCTTTTCGCAGGGGCGGCTGTGGTAGAACGGGTCGTCCAATGATCGAAGGGTTGGCGGTTCGATTCCCACTCTGTCCTAGTCATGTGCTGTTGTGTCCTTGGGCAAGGCACTTTACCCACCTGGCCTCCAGTGCAGCTACTCACACTGGTGTATGAATGTTGGTGGTGGTCGGAGGGGTCGTATGCGTGGATTAGCAGCCGTCAGTCTGCCCCAGGGCAGCTGTGGCTACAAATGTAGTTTACCACCACCAGAGTGAGAATGTGTGAGTGAATGAATAATGGATCCACTGTACGCCCTTTGAGTATGCCTTAATAGAAAAGCACTATATAAATCTAATGCATTATTATTATCATTATTATTATTATTCTTTGAAATACACTCAGCGTCATTCACGGTTACATAAAGTACAAGAAGAAGAATTAGTTCCAAATTGAGAACATGTCCACGATTTATCATATAGACAACAGGAAGGCTGAGACTGCTCACGGTGCAGGAAAATAGCAGTGTTCAAACAGATAATCCTCAGGGAATGAGAGAATATCTGAGTAGGTTGCATCACTCCCTTCCTCCAGGCTTCAGCTAAAGAGGAAAAACTCATGGTTAATTCAAGATACCTTGTTATCTAGCAGGTTAGCTTCATGGAGCATGTTGCTCTTGTAACCTATTAAGATTTAAGGCAACTTCCTTTGTGAAACTAAAAACCTTGAGTTTCCTTCCACTCTAAATCAACATACTGTGACTTTTCACTAAGCCTGCTTTCTGAAACAGGGCCCAGGTCTTTCATCTGCCGAGTATTAGCCTAAGAGTGGGGACACCGATCCCTAAAATCTGCAAAAGTAAACATGGCAGTAGTACAGGTGTGACATTGTCAGGGATGATTCAAGTATCTGATGATGTAACGTAGACCTCAGACAGTAAATCAATGCATAGAATTTGAGGTTATTGTTTTTTTATTTGGCGCTACACTTCTTTCGTATTTATCTCGTGTAAATGTGAGCACACTCTAATATAGCTGCAAAATGGCTCATTAAACTGACTGACAGATTTTAAATCCATTGTGCTGTAGTACAAGGCAGCGCAAAAATGTGTTACTGTACCAATACCAGTGTAGCTAATTTTCAAAGTACGGCATGATGCAATAAGTAAAATGATAATGAAAGTCGGAGAACAGCGCAAGCTTTGGTATGTGACTATTTTTGTTATGTCACAAAATAATGTGGGATAGCTTGATGGAGTGCAAAACCAAAGTTTGTCCTCCACCCTCCCTTTCAGAGCTCCAGATGCGGCTAAAAGACCCCTTCTCTTTGAAAGCCGCCGATATGACTAAGCGGACTAATAAACCGAGGAAACCTCGAGATGAGGAGTCATCAGATGAAGTCAGTGGTAAGTTACTGCAACGGTATGAGGCACCAGATTATTTAAGATGTGAGTTTTAGCTGAGTCCTGTACTGCACAATGAGTAGTGGGTGGGATGGAGTCTTTAATTATATTCCAAAAGCAAGACATATTGATGATAATCTGTGGTACTTTTTGTACAAATGTTCATCGAGTAGTTTACCAAATACATTCATCCACTGACTCTTTCCAGCATTAGAGACACAACATTCCTGATCCTCCTGTAATTTTTTCAGTTTTGTTAATTTATGGGATTTTATTATTTGTCGTACTAGAACACGGTATTTAGCTTTCAGTAAATAGTCCCTTAAAATGATTGGAAGGTGTTGTTATGATCATGTGCATTGTCTTTTAATCAGGACTGACTTGCCAGCATGTGAGTAAAGCAGTGGACCTGAGCTCGGTAAAGAAGTCAGTCCTCTCAAGTGTGTGGTTTGTTTGCTCTGAGTGCCTAAAGGAGAGGACAATGATCGACGGAGAGCCAGCTGCATCCCACGACATCCTGGTGTGCCTAAAGTGTGGTGTTCAGGTGAGGTTTGTTTTTCTAATGTAAAACAGAATAAACGTAAGTAACGCAGAACACACACTGAATGTTTCCTTTTGATTACACTAATGTTGGTACACAGAGGGGCACTAAAATTCATTAAGTAGAGTAACAGCATCATCGCTAGCCAAGCCATTTTAATTCTGCTGTTTTTTAATTCTGCACTGGAAATTAAGCAGATATGCTTCAGTGAGAGAAGATAATCATTGCAAAAATAGAACAACTATTTTGAAAAGGCATGTGTTATTCATTGTATGCAACAAATTTGCTCAAATTTGATTCCTGCCTCAGAAATGTGGCTGAATCTGAAATATTTCTTCTTCATTTAAATGTCATACCTTCTTGTGTTTTTAAATGTTTTTACATGCTCAAACATTTTCATTATTTGGTGAAAATATGACAGATTTCCACTAAGGTCCCGACTGTATGTCTATATATAGAGTGTAGTTTGTACTGTCAAAGCGCTTAAAATGATGGCAATGTAGCTCTACCACATGCAAAGTTGGGGTTATGAGGTGAGAAGGTGCCACGGTTTATAAAAGTAGACATGTGCACTGGATCTGAATGTGTTTTATGTTTTTTATCAAATATTTAAAACTGAAATTTCTTAAATGAACTATCTTACAGGGCTGCAACCAGTCAGGGATTCAGCATGCTGTCAAGCACCACCAGGCTTTTCATCCAGAGTCACACTGCATCACCATCAGCTTGAGCACGTGGAAGGCCTGGTGAGAAACACTGGAAGTTATTTCTGAATAGTCATAAAAAAGAACAAGACTACACGGAGTGGTGTACTTTTTGTCACCTTGTGATTACATTTTGCCAAGCTGCTGCTGTTGTTTGATCTTACATAGAAAATAATAGGTGCTGTTGGTCTTCCTCGTTTCGACTACCATCATTTTTAAAGATGTTTGTCTATAAATTTGACATAGTTCTTAGGTTTATGCTCAATAGCTATTTTCTAGTTACCTGATAGTAAATGCTGTTTGACTCCATAATGACATGCTCTACCGTTTAACGGTTTGGCATCACTCAGACTATTTTATGTTTTCCATGAAAACTCCCACTTTTATCCATGTGCTAACATAACTGCACAAGGCCTTTCTAATCATCAGTGAGTCTTTCAGCACCATTAGCTAACACAATGTAGCATTAGAACACAGGAGTGATGGTTGCTGGAAATGTTCCTCTGTACCTCTATGGAGATATTCCATTAAAAATCAGCTGTTTCCAGCTACAATAGTCATTTACCACATTAACAATGTCTACACTGGATTTATCATTCATTTAATGTTATCATCACTGAAAAACTACTTTTCTTTCAAAAACAAGGACATTTCTAAGTGACCTCAAACTTTTGAAAGGTTGTGTACATTTGTTTTCCACTTCTGCTAGTAAATTCTGTTGTCAACCCTTTCTTGAGGGCTGTTGAGTTCTGCAGGAATTTAAAACCTTTCTGTGTCTGTTTACTACCATCTCTTATTATAACAGGTGTTTTGAGTGTAATGAGGAGCTGTCTACTCACTGCAACAAGAAGGCTTTGGCGCAGACCCTTGACTTTTTACAAAAGCATTCTGTCAAGGCAACATCAGGTAAGGTTGCAACATTCTGTAATTTTAGATTCAGCATAGCTGAAGTCAGTTCAGTTCAACGTTCAGCATTCCTTTAATTTAGCAACCACTCCTTCAATTGCATATAGACTACTGGTGACGTAATTATTGTAAATATTTTAGTTTCACATTCTGCACTGAGTAAATCTTCAGAAACAAAGCTTTCACCAGAAGCAAGCAGGACAATTACACCCTGACTCTATACCCATTAGTGGCCAAATTTATGACAGTTTGCTCTCCTGGTATTCAAATAAATTGACTTAACTCATAACAAAAGTTCCAATTTGAACTTGTCTGTGGTCTACATTCCAGCTGTGGACTGCAGTACACCTGCTCCCCCTGCTGGCAGTGGCCATCTGGCCTGTTATTCTCAGTGTGGAGACACCCTGCATGAAGGTGATTAGACACCACAACAGTGAGATGGGTGACACCACTTTATTTTCTAGGGATGCAACTACTTTGTTCTCTGAAGCTGTTTATGGCTTCAAGAGAATTTTTCTTCTTTCTGCAGGTCACAAAATTAAATTAAAGAGCATTCTGTCACAAAAACATAAAATAGACACGTAAAAAATTTTCTTATCAGGAAAAATGTTTGAGTATGAAGAGAGTCTGAGTTGTTGCAGTTGGTTCCATTCATGCTGAGTTCGGGCAGCCTGACTTCCTACTTTCAGTGTTCTGTCCTTTGACCTCATTCAGACCACCTGAGCCCTCCTCTCCCAGTCAGTCAACCGTATAGATATCACCCCCCCACTCCTCTCTCCATATTTACACACATACACCTTCTGTTCCTGAATTCCTGCACCTCTCCTGCTTTGCGCCTGTCATGCTGAGTGGCCTCCTAACAGACTGTAGCTGATCATGGTGGTGGGCATCATCACTTGTGGTCTCACTGGCCTCTCAGCAGAGCCCCCTGCCCGGTGCCCAGTTGTCAGTGGCCAGAAGCCAGCCGCCAAAGCCGAATCAAGCTGGTTCCTCATCTCAGCAATGGCCACAGAGTTGTAGAATTGGTTCTGCAGCAATCCCCCACCCTCACCCCCACCTTGCACATCGCATGACTGCACATATTAGAGGAATTAAGCGCTTGAGCGATACTTCCCGGCTGGGTTCCCTGAAGAACAAGAGCAGCTGCGTGGGGTTCAGCCTCTGCTCTGTCATCCTTTGTCTTTGCATTGCTATCTGTTTCTGTCCCATGCATCCTGTGTTGAGCTGCTGTATGTCTCACCACCTCTGGGACTGTGTGCTGCACTAGTGGGAGCCAGGGTCCTCAACAAGTCAGAGTGACTGGATCTTAACAGCTGGAGCGCACTAACTCTCAGTGGACACACAGACGCTCACAGATACACATAACACAGAATGTTGAAAATAACTTTCAAGTCAAGCAAATGCACCACTTCCTTCCAGTCTGAACTATACGCTTACAAATGGTTTTAAGGCTCAGGCTAATACAGTCAGCTGAATCCTCATGGTACAATGTATTCTTTGCAGCACAGAGGACAAGCTCTTCCTGGCATAGTAAATCTGAATAATGTTCATTTTCCAAGTACATTACACACCTGAGGAATTTTCTGATTTTACAAAGTAAAAGGTGTTGTGAAAGTGCCCATATAGTTTGTGTTACTCACTTACACTCAGGCATGCAGACTTTGAGGTACAAATAGGGCCAAAAAATGAACAGAAGTATTCAGAAATTAGACATACAGTTGGTTGACAAATTTACCATTACTATTCCTTACATTCTCTGTTCTGCCAGTTATTCTGCGTCTTAAACATAATATGCAGCGCCTGTAGATAAGCTTATGCATACCAGTTTCTTGACCCAATTAAGCAAAGACTATATTGGAGCAATTTGTGTGCATTTTGTTGGATATGTTTGTATATGATGTGTGCATGTTGCCAGGCAAGGGTCCACTGTTGGTGGGACTTTATCTTCCAAGCTGGGCAGTTGCAATCTACAGCCCTCCTACAGCTTTGCCTCTTTAAATTACCTGTCACCTTTCCTAACACTCAATTGTTCCACACCGGTCAGCCAAATGGGTATAGAAACGGGCAGCCATTGTTGCAGCAAAATAGGCGTTGAGAAGCTTGTGAAATTGCATTCCAGTGTGAAGGCCAGATTTTCTCAAGAAGCTACTGTTGTACTCTGTTTTCCTATAGACCTCAAGCACAAAAGAGCCCCGGCAAGGATTTTTTTCAGAATCTATAATAATTTTGTACAACAACAGCTCAGGGAAGAAAGAAAGTCGATTAACTGTGCTCTCTCACCATCAAGGCCTTCAGCTCAAGTGCCAGAGTCCCAGTAAAAAGCAAATTGACCTCAGGGAGCTAGACTCCAGCTTGTAACACAGCTGGGGAGTCTTTGTGAAGCAAATTAAAATGTTGGTTTTGAATAGATGTCAGAGCTTGTTTCTCATTGGAATCCATTAATTCTTTCTTGTTTTATAGTGATTGTTATCAGTTTCTCTGTAAATTGTGTTGCCGTAATATGTATGTTACTATACTGTGTGTATATTCTTGTGTTCTCTTTTGCAGTGTTTAGAAACACAGGCAGCATAATCAAACAATAGTTTCTAGCTTTGTTCTGTAGTTATATTGTTAAATTGCTTACCAGTGTTTTCATTCACTTTACACTTAGTTGTTTTCTAGTACATCAATAACAAAGGTTGTATGTATGACCATGTAATCTGTATCGTCTATTCAGTAAATCTGAACAATAACGAAAAAAGCAAATAAATCAGTGAAGCTAAATGTATGTGTGGTATATCAAGACCACATTTCTATCTGGGTATTTTAAGCCCTTCAACAGTAGCTCTAAATGTCTGTCCTAAAGTATTTTAGAGCATTTTCTACTCAATGTCTCGTATTTAAAATCCAATTTTTTTGATCCCTCATATTAACCCTCCTGTCGTCCTGCAGGTCAAAATTGACCCGTTTTAAAGTTTGAAAATGTGGGAAAAAAAATACGTTTTCACAGTGAAACTTCTGATGTCCACATTTTCAACATTTTTGGGAAATCTTTGAACATTTTATCAAACAATCAACCAAAATCCAGCGAAATTTGCTGGATTTTTGTTGATTTTTTGTGAATGTTCTTAAAGAAAATATTAGACGTTTTACTGATATATATGTAATCATTTTAGATGTTAGGATTTTTTGGGGGAAGGTTTTTACTCATTTTTTTGAAAATATTTACAAGAATTTTCTTGCCACATTTGGGGGATTTTTTTAAAAATAAAACTTTTAAGGGAAACTTTTAAGGAATTATTGGAATTTTCTTCCTGAAGATTTTGCAAATTTTCTGAAATTTGGGGAATTTTTTTACTGAATTTTTGGATTTTTTTCAGACAAGGAAACCATATTTTTTGGTGCCCATAAATGAGGACAACAGGAGGGTTTAGCATGACTGAGTTCTGGTGAGAGGGTTGTATGGCTGAAAAAAATGCTGTTTCATATAACCAACACTTAAAAAAGATCGGTATGTTACCAGACACAGCAAAGAACACATCTGTTGTTTTCTAAATAATAATAATAATTGCTATTTTCTGCTCCTTGTCTGTGTTTTTACACAAACACACATGAACAGTGATCTGTGAGCTCACCTGCTCACACCTAGCAAAGACTCCGCACATTAAAGTTACATCAGCTAGATTGCATCAACAGGATTTAAATACAGTAATTTGCCATTTCTCTTGCTATATTTAGTTTTTCAGCTACAATTGTGAAACAACACCCCGTAGTAACAGGTTTCAGCTTATAGTAATGTCGGTATTTGTGATGCTCACTTTAAACTTCTTAGTGTTGTCAGTACAGCTATGTGTCACAGTAAATGAAAAAAGAAATACTCACTGGTTTTTGACAAAATTCACCTTGAAATTTTTAGATTTTCAACAAATCATCAAAATTTGTATTTATTTAGTGCTGAATAGAGTGTTGTCATTGTGGTAGAGGTGGGAAGGTTTTCCACATGCTTTTATATGAGAAATCATTACATTCTCTCTGAAGATGCACATTTCTGTTCACTTTGGTCCTGGGCTCAGTTTCCTGAGAATGATACTTCCGATGTCTTCTCCTCCACTTAGAGACCCTGGCCAAAGGCTGAACTTGAAGAGGTGGTGCTGTGGAATAGTGCACCTTTATTTAACTGGTTTTCTGCCCCTGGTTGTTGATTTTGGAAACCATAGTCTTTAGTTTACTGTCAGTTTAGCTTTGCCGAGTCAGTAGCCAGTAAGATGCTTGTCCCCTGGTGGTGCTTTCATGGAGGTAATCAAGAGTGATTCTGTCGTTATTCCCACCACCGCACATGAAAGTAGGCCAGATAGTGGGTAGCAAAATCTGTGTGTGTGTGTTTGTGCGTAACATGGTGCTGGGTTCTCTTGGCATCAGATGGCAAGGAAACAGGCTTTTCATGCCCTGCAGTCACAACAAATTAGCGACTGAATAAGACATTTGGTGTTGCTTGGCCTTCCTCTTGACTGCCTGCTCTGCATGAAGTGAGCTGGCCATGGCCCTCCACACTGCTGCACTGTAAGTGAACATAGATGCATGGATGAAGCCCACTGGCCATGCAATTTGACAGTCTCAGCTCAGCTGTGAAGCACATTAAGAAGGCTGTAAAGAGACGCATTGAAATTATAGTGTTGCATGCTCTTGTTCATGTCTTGATCATATTGATATAAAATAAGTGGTAGACTAAAATAAGATTTTGTTGTGGTTCTGGTACACTTAATACAAAGTTGACACACAGACAAAATCTTTGTTTATGGAAATGTTTCATGAGCTAGACTTTCCGACATGAAGTATGGTGTTGGCCTTGCTGTCGCTTGACAAAATGTCAAAACAATGCACACATGACTGAACAGTCTATTTTTTGAGACACTTCAGGAAAGTTTAGATATTTTCTCTTTCAAAAGTGTGGTAGTACCATCTCCTGTGAAAGTAAACAAGTCCCATGTTTCTTTGTGTATCTCTTGTGTGAAAATGAGCAGGGAGTGCAGGAGGTGTTGGTGTACATGCGTGCATGTGGATGGGCTTGAGCACCGTGATGCTTTCCTCTCCCCTGGGGAAAGGCTCCACAGTGTCACTGCTGCCCATACTCGGTGGCTGAGCAAGGAGGGCCAGGTGGTGGTGCCGAGTGCAGCACAGTCAAGCGTGGACGCAGCGCATGCTGACATTTGCCTTCGCTGACTGCTGCAGGGAGAGGAAAAATCTGCCTTTCCATATGCTTGTGCTCGTTGCAACCCTTCCCTCCACCCACTGCTCCCCCACACTGCCCTCTTCTGCCCCCCTCCCTCCAGTCTCAACCAGATGGCTCCCTGAACATTGTTTACCTTGGGTGACGGTCCCAGATGCAGTGTGTGTCCATCGGCATCCCCATTCCGCCCACTTAGTTTCTTCATTCCTCTGCTCTCTCTGAGCTTGAGTGCCAGTCACAGCTCTTACACTCAAGTTGCATCACGTCTGTTGATTTTGAGTCCCTGCGCACACACCACAACAAGCAGACACACTCATTTACACACTTTGATTACTTTCTCTTAGTTGTCCACACTTGAATGAACATATATTTTCACACCTTTCCAGTCTCACACCAATTCCAAAAACACAGTGTCTGTTTTTTTCTGATCAGGGCTGTAGTCCTTCCCCATCTCCACTTGTTTTCCATGCATTGTGTGTGTTGACATATGGGAGCTCCCTTCTGGCTGCATATTGAAGATGAAAATAGGCCTCCAGATGTTGCCAGCACCGAGGGCCAGATGCATTTAGCACCACTGGGTGGAGCGCATCAGCAGCACGTCGTCCCGACAAGCTGAACCTCACCCCTACCTTCTTGATCCCAAAACTACAGGACGTATCAGCACTGAACATTTTTCAGTTAAAACAGTGAAAATTTACAGCCGCACTGCTGATAGAAGCAAGAGAATATGAGAAAGACAGATATTCTATGTGTGTGGGAGTGTGTGGGAGGTGTCTGCATGTTCAAGTAGTTGTGGTTTTTCTACTCAAATCTGTTTAAAAGAAGATTTGCCCTTTTCCGTAGTCTTCTTTTTTAGTGGTTTTGATAGAATATAAAATGCAAATTGTCAGGCCACGCGCAAGATGTCCAAGGTTCACATTCCAGTGACTGTGACCAGGACTCTCACATTAATGTCCTTGGCCTTGAGGAGGAAAAGCTCGCTAGGTAGCGGCCAGCAGCGGACTTAAGCATTGCTGTAGGTTGAATAGCTTTTTTCAATAAATTTGATGTGTACAAGTAGTGGTTCTATAAATTGAATATGTGCAGAGGCAAGGCCATTTGTGTGTTTAGACGAAGAACGGTGAGAGTAAAGGTGCAGGTTCTTATGAAGGTTTATGTTTCAATTGAACTTGCATTGTGTGGGCATGGCGGGTTCAGGCTAGTGACCCCTCTGCCAGCCTGCTCTCTTGACTGGCTTATATTTGTAAAGTGTTCATGAACCAAACACTTTTTGTACTTCCAAGCATTTATTTGATTTCTCTACAGCTTCTAGGCCTTAAGGTTCTGTTATTTGTCCTTGCAAGGATTTGCCATTTTGTCTTGAAATTTCTCATTATATCTTATAACAGAGGAACCTCAAGTTTGAGTTTCTATCCAGGAACAGCACTCATTGAGCTTTTAAATACAGTTCTAAAATTTTTAGTAGTCATTCTAGTTTGACAGCAAAATATTTTTTAACTAATGTAAAAAACAAAAGCAAAACTATTCTTCTTTTGCATCAAAATTGTAATAGTACATTAATTAACTGTTTGAGGGTTTTTTTCCATCATGTATGGTTATGTAGTTGTGACAGTGTAATGAGCGTTGTGCAGTCTTTCTGGGTTGATGTGCACAGGAATCCTCCAACAGCCAAGACGGATTGACTAGCTGAAAAGAACTCAGCTCCCACAGTAAACTTTGGATGGCATTCAAAGCATAATGTCATACATCCAATGTCATATCTCACTATCCAGTGTTTGGCTGTTTTTGAACATAGTCTGACATATTGAATGCAGACTTGATCATAACAGTAGAAAATGTTCCTGTTCATTTCCAGAGTACTGCCAAAAAAAAGAGAAGTATTCTAAAAATTCTGCAGTAATATATCGCCTATCTCCAAATCTCATTGCAAGTTTATTTTGATTTTAAGCATCAAAGATAGAAACTAGATCCAAAATCTTTATGGCACACCTAAATCTGTGTTTTATAGGCACAAGCAAGATTAACTATGCACAAAAAAATAAAATATTACAGGCTACAGTATTGCTTTGAATAAGATCACAACTTGATTAGATAAAATAAATTCCTTAACAAAATACAAATCTTTCCCACCAATCAGGTAGTATCACTGAAACAGTAGTATTATATGCTAGATTTTTCAGCCATCTGTGTGTGTATTACTCAGTATTTAGTGCATAGTATAGCACAGTCATTTCATGTTTGCTCTGTACAGTAGCAGAAATGTTCACTCTTTTCCCTCTCGGTACTCTGATGCTGAGATAAGCACCCAGGATGTTTAGAAGTGGTCATTTTAGGGAGTTGTTATTCATTTATTCATTTCATTTGTATGTGCAAGTCTTGTCTGCATGCAGATATCTTGGTGATATTTAGTGACATGTTGTAATTGTAAAGTGTGAACTTCTTTCTATACCTATGACATCTCTGTAAATGCTAGTAAGGTACTGTCTGCTGTACCAGAGTTCAGAGAGATCATGCACCGCTATATTGAGCTTCTCAATCACTATGGAGCCCTGCATGATGCTGAGTTTTTCAGCATCATCTTGAGTCATTTTGCACCTTCTAATATAACTTGTCTGAATGTAGAGCTATGCTGTTTTTTTTACATAGACATTTGTTTCCAAATGGCAACAAAACTTTACACAAAATAGCTATAGGTATGATATTTTTAATTTAGATGTTTGTCTATCGAGTTAATGGGCCATCTAGTGGAACAGTCATTCATCTAATGTCATCCTTGCGATTCCTGGTCAGTTATTTCACTAGTAGCTACTAACACACAGCAGTAACGTATTATTTTTCAGCCATCATGGTGTTTGTTTCATTGTTATCTGCTGACACGCCATCAGCTCACACAGCTACAGTACCGTCTGTCCCCAGCAGTCTGTATGCTACTGTTAGATTCTGACCATCTGTGTCTTAGTTTCTGTTGAAGGTTAGTTTTGGTGATCAGGAGTAACAGCTGGCTCTGGAGAGCCATCTCTCCAACCCCAGCCCCCACCCCTCCCTCACTAACCAGCGGAAACTTCTACAGCTGTCATCTGCTTTCCCAAATGACCCAACTCTCCTTCCAGCTGCCGTCACAGCACCCTGCTCCCAGCCCCAGCCTTGTTTCAAGGCTAGGCCCTTTTTTCCAGTATTCTGTCACAATCCCAATTAAAGACAAGCAGATTTTTTTGCAATTGCAAGGCCGACTGGCACTCTCAATCTCAGACCAAGCACCACCTTAGCTGCAGCTTCAAGCTTGACTTAAAAGTAACCTCAGAGTAGAAGTCAACTGAGGGTTGAGAAATTGGATCTTTTGTCAGTTTCGAAGACCATCCAAACAGTCATGTAACTAAAACTTACATTCTTGTGGTGTATCTCTTTAAATGTATTATTTTTCTGTTTTTCCTGTCTTCCAGCAGCATCACCCAAGATCATCAAACTGCGAGAGGAACCATCAGACTATGCTGACCCACCCAGAGGCAAAAGTTCAGGGATCAACAGCACTTTGGTTCCTGTTAAGGGAATCAATAACCTTGGTAACACCTGCTTCTTCAATGCTGTTATGCAGGTTGGTATTGCTGTTACTATTGTTATTTGTTAATGCCCTTTGTTTGAATCTAATTCTTACCTGTGGTTGTTCAAGGTTAGATAAACATGCTTTATTGTACATTGTCAAATGTTGTGATTGCATTGTACACCGTGTTTTGAAGGGAGAACATAAGGTATTTGTGATTGGTAAAGCTGAAACACAAGCACATAAGTTTTAAGTGGATCTCTTAATGTAAGCAACCTGCTTGCAAGTTACTGCATTGTCTCCAGCGACACTGTGTTAGCCTAATGAATTACAAGGATTTCTATTCTAAGATGACAGTACAAAGACGTATGCCCTTTCAGCCCTGTTCAAGTGCTTCTACTCACGAGTCTCTCTGTAGTAAACCAGATTATGGTCTTACAATAACCGTGAGAATACACAGGTCATTTTGTATAGTATATTCAATGCAGCAATAAATGCAATGCTGGCTTGGACACATTCACCTGCCCATACACGAGTGGTACTCAGTTGGTGCAGAGCATGTTCACAACACAACACAGCTATAGAGTGTCCTCAGTATTTCTCTGGTCATGTCATGGTGACTGGAAACTGACATGCCTCTTTAACAATAAAGCTGTTTTTTTCTGCCATTTTGTTAATCACCCTCGGGGTCTTCCTCGTTGATTGAAATTCGAGTGAGCGCGCTTTACATGCTTTTCCCTCCCTCTCCCTGTCTGTTTGTATTGTCTCCTTGAAAATTGCAATCTTTCTGGTGAAAACACATAATTGTCAGAGGATGAGCTGTGTCTGTGTTCACAATGCCTGCTTCATTGTGGGTTTTCCATAGCAACAGTCTGTATTGCCAGGATGTGACAAAACAAATATCTCCTGAAAGGGAAGAAAAAGATGCTTCTCTAACATGAAGGGACAATGACTGCTTCAGGCTATGTCTCTGCCAAGGATCTCCTCTACATTTGAAACTCACAGATCATAGATGATTTTGAAGTCCTCTGTCAACATAATGAACTCACCACAAGTTTCCTAAAACCTACTAAAATGGAGCTAACATTTCACGAGGGTATTTTAATTGACCACACTGAATTGCCACAAGCGAAGTGCAGATACATTTTCGTAGCTCTGCTTGTTACGATTTCTCGTTCACTTTATGTTTCCTTGTTGGGCTTTGATGAATAGTAAAATCTGTGCATGAGGAGTTTGATCCACTGACTTTTTTTTAAATGAACTAATGTCAATACCTTGACCAAACAGCATTCAATTTGTAGATATATTGAAACAATGCCGAAGAATAATTCTATTGTCCCTACAGAACCTGTCCCAGACACACATGCTGATTGACCTCATCCAGGAAGTGAAGGAGAAAGGGTACAAACTAAGGATCTGCCCCCCTGTTGAGACCAATCTGGTACAGTTTGCTATAGTTTCTTCTGCTCCTTTATGAAGTCTTGTGGCATTTGATAAAACAAATGCGAATTACCCTGCATTTAAAGAGAGATGCGCAGCGATATTATTGTCATTGGCTAATAACTTTAAAAAACTCAGCATCATCCCAAAATTAACACTGATATCATGTCAGGTTAAAAGTTTAGCTTTGTTTGAAAATGTTATAAAAAATATATGGGATATTTTACATGCAAGTTAAAGTAGTTTTACTATTTTACCCAGTGAATCTGCAGGACAGACCTGATGTTCTCTGCAGTGAGCTGTAAAAATATTTGCATATATCAATATCAGCAACTGACCAAAAATAGTTGGAAAATATCTACATATCAGATATCTGGAAAAATCCATTGTTGTACATCACTAATTTTGCAATTATCATTCATATGTGTTGCATGAAAAAATATATATGACCATATAAATGGAAAAAATAGATAATAAATTGTTTGAAAAATGGTCATGTAAAATGCAGATGTTTATGACAAATGTGTAAAATTGAATGTATAACATAGAAAGTAAATGTAAATACTGCTTTGCTATTGTGCTGCCCTCCAGGATTTCTGCCATAACTCAAAGTTTGTTGTCATTTTGTCTCTTCATATTCCAGAGTCAATTGATAGTAGCGCTGCCCAGTCCAGAGCCCCTGACTGCGGCAATGTTTCTGTTCCTCCAGAGCATGAAAGAGTCAGGAAAAGGCCCCGTCAACCCCAAAATCCTCTTCAACCAGCTTTGTCAGAAGTAAGATGTAACCCTTCATATCAACTACAACTTCTTTTCACCCTAGAGCCTCTCCTTTTTGTGCCCTCATGTATGGCAACTAGCCGGGGCTGCTAGTCCAGAGTTTTGGTATCTATGCAAGTAGCTCAAGCAAACATGAACTGTATAGTGAAATAATGTGCGTTGTTAGTGGGACTGGAATTGTTATTATTTGCTTTCAAACTTTACGTTTTGTGTCGGTGTTGTTACGAGTCTGTGGATGCTGTAGATTGGTAATTTGATAAACCTTTAGTGAATGAGATTAGTGATTTTTTTTTTTTTTTTAATGTTTTGAAATTCAGTTTGTAGAATGATTATATAATTACCCGTGATGATACAATAGCTTCAGATACCCATACATATTTGATCAGATAATTCATATGAATGTGCCATAACAGTTAGTATTGCAGTTTACAGCACAGGAGTCACAGCTTTCACCTGCTTTCATCCTTTTACTGCAGTGGTGAACACTTTAAACCAGCCAGACCCAAGTAGCACCTGGTCCCAGCCGAGTGCCTTTCACCCACTCTAACCTCAACATACACAAAACACACTGAAGCCACTGTACCTTATCAGATGTCCAGCAGCATCTATCCATTTGTGGCTCTTGTGCTACTTGCCACACTGCTGTGCCACCTGTGTCGTATTTGATCCAGAGCATGGCCTAACAGACTGTGTGGCAGGCAGACACGCAGCCTGTTTTGTTGTTGCGTTCCCTTTCATGAACAGTGTGAATATTTGGTTGGCTGACTTCTTGTTGAGCATGGTACACTGCTGGTTGGGTCCACTCTGTTTGTGTGTATGGGGAGTGGGTGGGGGTCTTGCACTGTTTAGTCGTGCAGGTGGGTGACCAGGGCGTTTGACGTTGGATGACTGGGTACGTCTCTGGTGCGGCTTTGACAGTTATTCTGGTACCTAGCTTTCATCAGACTGGCTACTGTGCTTGTCTGTGTGTACGTGAGTGTGCATATGTGAGCTGCCACCTCACCTTGCACCACTTCAGCCTGCAACACACATGCAGGCAATTGTGCATTCAGACAGCAAGCATTGCACACACCTTTATGCACTCATACATGATTAAATACAAGGTGGGCCAATCTATTCCACTAACATGCGTTTAAATAGAGAAATATGAGTTTCAGCCTCAGCACCCATTATCCATACTCTCTGCTTTTCGTATGTGAACTAATCAAGGCCTTAAAATCAGTGTTTAGTACATCCATTCTCTGTATGCAGAAATGCAGATTTGCTCCATCCGCACATTGTTTTCAGTGCCTCACAAGGGTGAAAAATGAAGAAATAAGAGTTTTCTCTTTAAAGATTTTTCCTCTCTTTTTAAAAGCATAGTTACATCTTTACATAGTCACATCAGTTAGCTAGAAATCTGTGACAGTTGACCAGTTAAATAAATAAGCTTATTATAATAATCTTAATAAGACAGAACTCACAAGCCCTGAACAGTGTCAGCTATTTGTACTTACTTCATTTACTTTTATCTATACGTCTTTACAGAAACTTTACAGGACTGTTTGTCTGAATAAACAAGCAGTCTTAGAGATGTCACCTTGAACTCCGAAAACTTTTGATGGCCTTTTCGAGGTTATTGTCTGACAATTTATGAGCCAATCTTTAAAGCAGATGTTACAAAAAAAAACTGTCAAATTAAATGATAATCAAAATAATCATTTGCTGTACTCTATATAGGATTGATATTTTATAGCTGTCACAGAAAGTTCCTCTCCTCCTAGACTGGTATTAAAGAGTGTTAGCTTGCTCTTTCTCCGCTGGTCTATAAAGCAAGATGCTGAAGCACAGTGCTTATGTAGAAAACATAGCAGAAAACTGTTTCTAAGTCTCACTTCTGATTCTGTGCAGTTGTGCTTGTTTGAACAATGCTAGAATATTCTGGTTCATCAAAAGATATCTGTTGATTTTTTTTTTCATGAGACCACATTTTATTCTTCAAGGTTGTGATTGCCTTGTAAAATCTGGGTGCTTTTATTCTCTTATATGCCAATTCTCTGTGACATCCACAAGATGGACATGATTCCAGTATTCTGTTCTGAAATGGCCTGAGCTCTCACATGCTTCTTTATTAGACTCCTCCACACAGTACCTTGTCTACATTGAATTAGGTCTAAAGATTTGACATGAAAGGGTGAGGTCGAGAACTGCTCCTGTTTACTGGGGCATTGTTTCCCCCATTGTGGCGACCTTTATGATGGCTGCACTCTGTGAATATGTCCTGCTTCACTCAAAAAGGGCTGGTTCTGCCCTTGACCTGTGGGGACTGACGGCGATTTTCCATTTCTCTTTGGTTGTCTTCCCCAGTATGGTCGTGTTGACAGACAGGTTAATAAGGCTTTCTGGCTCCGATCAGGGCCGGTTTGGGTGTTTACGTGCAACACTGGAGCCCTATTCAGTCCTGTTGTTTGTGAGTGTGTGCGCTTTTCTGCTCGTGCGTTCATATTGCATTTGACCTCAACCAGCTGAGTACCCCACAGCCTGCCTCCTCATCCTCCTGCCAACGGAAGGGGTCTGGTCTGTGCTTGGACCAGCGCCACGCAATGAGTTGAATGGTCAGCACCACACTCTGTATCTGGTGCCAGGGAAGGTCCCAGCTTGTACCAAATATACGACAAAACTAGCCAGTGACGAGTCAGAAGTAGGCTGCATATCATTTAATTAAGGTCTCATATTTTTGTACTTCCTTCTGGTCACCCGGAGTCTGAGGGTTTAAAGAATTATAAAGCACCATTTACTGAGAATGTTACTTATTATGTCTCTATCCATCAACTGGGATGCACTCTCTATGCATATCTAATGCATGAGCTGGACAAAAAGGCCACAGAGAAGCATTCATCTACACCTGCTTCTTTCAAGGACTTTTTCAATTTTCAGGACAGCCACTGGACACTTTCTTATATTGCAAAAAAATGAAAAGTACGCTGGGTCTCTTCTCTATTTATGTACTGTGTGTAAATGTCCACATACCCACATCTTTCAAATATTGTTCATAAGTAAGCCTTGTCAGAAGCCTTTCATCCCTAATAGAAATAGCAGAGGACGACAATGGATTCCATCTAGTGCTGGCATCTGGGTCACACACACCTACATGAACACACATATAGTACACACATTAAAAGAAGCAGCAGATATTCAGCATTGGTATAAAAAATAATAAAAATGTTGGCAAGTGCTCCTATTCTGAGCCAGAGACTACAGTCCGGGGATTGAAACTTCACATCTATTCACTGTGGTCTACCTGTGAATGTAGGAAACCCTACAATAGGAAAGTTGATAGCTCCTTTATGTTCCAATAATAGAAATTACAACCTGTGCAGCTAGCATAAGTCAATTTAAATACATTGTTTGAAATTAGGCTGATTGTTAACCATCTAGGGAGGGCAGTATCACATATCTCATTGCTTGAAACATCATTGGATTTACCAGCAGTAAACTGATCATAGTTCAGTAACAATTTTCTGGTGAAACATAACCTTTTTAAATGTATTGAAACAAGGAGGCTAATGCTTATTGTTACATGTCAGTTTTAAAAAAAATACCGTATTCAATAAACAACAATAAATGTGTCCATGTGATTCAAAACTAAAATTCTTATTTTAAGACTCCATGAAAAATATAATAAGACAGACTAACTGTATATTTTATAAGGTAGTTGTACAATGATCTTTCAATGGGACGAAAAGTGTTATTTTTTTTAATAGGATATCTTAAATATGGGGTTAATTTTAAGTGGTTCACCGGCATTCAAATATTTCAGTATGATATATGTTTTATTCATTTTTTTTTACGTAGCTTATGGATTACATCGAGTCCAAAATAATTATCACCTAAATTTCAGATACCACATAACATTGTATTCTTGTCACACTCAGACATTTTCATTGAAGAGCTGTGTTGTTTTAGTGAGAGGGAGATGTCTTTAATGTTAGTAATGATACATTACTTGTTTGTTTAATCCATAATTTCAATAATAGAAATTCAGACTAGTGAGATAGTAAGTACTTTTCTTGTATTTTACATTAGGGTTTTTCAGAAAAGTCGGATGCGCCTTGTGTGTGACTGCTTTTGTACAATAAATGTTTTTTCAGAAAATATTGTAGACCATTGAGCCACATTTCTATATTTTATGGCTGTGTGTTAGTAAAGGCACAATGAATTTATCATAAGGACTGTGTGTGGGTGTATTGTGTTGCTCATACGCATGTGTTTTTGAGGGGGGAGCTTGTGTGGCCTTGTGTCTGGTACTAACTCATCCGGCTATTAATTGTGTTAGCATCGCAGCTGTTTGCATTGGCCAGATTGAGAACAGTGCTACAGGGCCCTTCTGCTTCTCTCCACTGGGATGAGCTTCCAGACCTCCTCATTCCCACTGATCCTAACCAAGCTTTTCATTTTTTCTCTATCTTTCTCTCTGTCTTTTTTTCTATCATACTCATTCCTTTCTCTGTTTTGCTTTGCGTTACTCTCGATCTTAGCTGCTTGACAGGCTCGTCAGTGGAACACGAGGGAGACATTCCTTTACTTCATGTTTTTTTGAAGGCCGAAGACTAAATGACATATGTGCACTGCATGTTTCTAGTCGTGTCTGTACGAAAAGGGCAAAAGAGACAGACACACACCATGTCAGTATGTAGAGGTGTGAGAGTGGCTTTGGGCTTTTTCAGACCTATTGGTTATGACCTGTGTTGAGGGCAGGCGGTTGGGCTTTTCTCCCTCAGTTGTGGAGATTGTGTCAGTGTGTTATGGATCACAATAATGGCAGGAACTGGTCACAAAACACTGTGGCAAATATGTATGGTAATATTGGTTCTAGCTGTATGCTATTGAGAACATGTCAGCCAAGAAAGATACAATTTTTGTCTCTTTAAACTGATCGGTAATCTGTTTATACAAGACTCTGAGGAGCTGAAGTGCCAGCAAAGATCTTCCACAATGGTGTTAAAGCAATAAACCCACCACCACTTTACCCCATCCTCTGAACATCCTCAACGTTTGTCTGATGGCCTCCCTAACCAGACATGTGGGCTCTCAGTGTTTGTTGCCCGTCGGACCAACCTGTCCTGTGGTTATGTGGCTGACTCGGCCCAACAGGTTGCAATGGCTCCAGCCTTGGCTGCCCATCTGCCCCTGACATCTGTCCTGACATCTGCTTCACAGTGGACAGCCAGGGGACGGACCCAAGGAGAGCTTCCCCTCTAACCATTCTGGCATTAATGGCCTGAGTGGAGGTCCTCCCTGGTTTACCAACAAAATGCCCAGCAAAAAATAACAGCAATTAATAGGCTGACAGCCAGCACGGTACAGTTTTGACTTTGCTATAGATCACTCCTGCTGGGTCAGTCCTTTTTAAACCGGAGGGAGTGCAGAAAATATGGGGCTGCACCACATTTATTTATTTATGTTAGACCTAAAACTAAGTTCACTAAGTTCTATGAAATATTTTGGTTGAATTTAAGAGTTTCTTATGTTTTGAGACCTGGCAATTTTGTAATTCTAACCCCAAAACATCTATTACTTGAGAACCCTTTTTAGGGTTAAATATCAGCAGAAGTGAATGAAATCTGGTGAGGTCAGAAATGCAGCATTTTTTTAAAATGCAGCATTTGTTTATTAGTTATTGATGATCAGAAATAACAACAACATAGAATGTGTCCATTTAGTATTGATGAACCCACAAACAAAATGACCTTGCGCTGAGCACAGGTGTGTATTCTGCATGTGTACATTATGTACGGATACCGAATCGTGTGACCTAAACATGTAGCGGGCAGCAGGAATTGATGTGACTCAGAAACACCCCCACAATTTAATCAATTGTTCCTTGTATGATTTCCGACGGACAAGTCCCGATAAGTCCGCAGCGGTGGATTTGTAGTAGGATCACAATCATGTGATTGTCAGCAGGCAGCTGATTTAGTGTTCACTTGTTGTCATGGTTACAGTGACTCGGTGCTGCTATCTGGCAATGATACAGAAATCTTTAACAAAGCCGTGGATCCAGACTATAAGTTGCATCACTGCCAAAGTCTAATCACTTGGTCCTTGTGTCATTTCTGACGTTTGCTGAAAATTTCATCTAAATCCATTTGTCCATTTTTGAGTAATGTTGCTAACAGACAGACAGACGGACAAATGTATGCGGATTGTCACATAACTCTGCCGCCTTCCTTGGGGGAGTAAAGATTTCCAGCAGATTCAAATAATTGAATTGCTCCATTTTCAGTCATAGACTCTTGAAAAGGAAAAAAAGGGGAAAATCTGCCAAACAAGGTTGATATTGGGCTCAGGGATTATCTGTAAGTGTGATTATACATGTATGGATGTATAAATATGTTCTACTAAAAGATATAGACTATGGTTGACATGTTAACAATTTTTGAGGCCTCTAACATCAGTAGAATTTGATCTGTGACTAATATGACATGTCAAGGTTCCATTTTCTGCTATGTTGACACGCTGGTATGGTGATGTAAACTCTTTTGCAGGAACAAAAAAAAAAATGGATGTACATGCCTATACTTGAAACTGATGGTAATTCAATACACATCACAATAAAGCTTGTGATTGTATATTGAAACACATTATGAAAGATGCAAAGACAACAATACAAGTGAAACAGGACGTCAGTACTGCACTGAAAGTAACAAGAGAAAACTATGCAAAGAGCCATCATTCCTCAATAGATTTGCATTTAATTTATTTGCACTAAGGAAACTCATTTCAAAATCTCTGTTCATCTTAATGTCAGTAACTTTGAGGAGGTAGAGACAATGCAAATGTCCATCTACTTTTGTGTTTGTTTTTTAAAAAACCAGCAGAGACAATGAAGTGGTTTTATAGAATTTCCTTCTGCAAATGAATGAAATGTAAATCCATTGAGGAATGATGACTTTCTCACATTGTTTTCTTTTATTGCTTTCAGTACAGTATTGTCTTGTTGCATTGGCATTTGTCATAATGTGTTTAAATGAATATAAACTTGAGATCTATTGTGATGTGTGTTGAATTATTATGAGCTGCTCTGTCTGGTGTTCTTTTGAAGCATATGTACAGGAACATGCAGTGAAGCAAACAAGCCTCATTCAATACTAGCCCTACTTCAAATCCTGCTGATTGTAGAGGTCTCGAAACTTGTCTGAATATTGACAAAAGACTGTACTTTTGGTAAGACATATGGATACATGGCCCTGAAAGTTAGTTATACCCCATCCTCTGTGTTCTATTATGACAATCCAACTGAACACAGGTTGTATACATTTTGTTTGTGAACTAGTCATTCATTTGATAAATTTTTCCCTTGTGAAAATTTCTCCCCACATAGCTAACTTTTGTACCTAACTCTCAGGGATGGTAAAATTATGGAAGTGCAGAGCAATATGTTATGGGGATATACCCTTTTGCACAGGGATTCCTAAACATTTCAACTCCAACCTTCAAAACAACAGTTTTTGTGTTGAGACTCACGACCACACTGTCCCAAAAGATTGTTGAAGCTTAAAAAAGCTGTGTGCAGCTGTGCACACATACTAATGAGTCTATTCAAACACACAAATGAACACAACAGCACCAACAACCATCATAATAAAGGCTAAAGTAGCAGAATGCATAAATCAAAGCAA
This sequence comes from Amphiprion ocellaris, assembly GCF_022539595.1. Classification (NCBI taxonomy): domain Eukaryota; kingdom Metazoa; phylum Chordata; class Actinopteri; family Pomacentridae; genus Amphiprion; species Amphiprion ocellaris. The sequence continues at coordinate 30,598,926 of NC_072774.1, forward strand.
TCTGTGTAGAAACTGTTGTCCTGAGTAACATACGGTATGCAGAAGCAGCAGGTGAACATTTTTACTCATTATTTTCATTTCAACTTTAAACTCACTTCATGAGATGGATTTATACTATGCTTAAAGCACAGGCAGTCCATTCTGTATTTAATTTTATTTGCGTGGTTTTAGTTGAAATGTACCTAGTATTTTTATGTTCAGTAGCAGTTATGTAAGTCAAGATTTTTACCTCGTTTTTAGGTTCAACTCAAACAGAGTCTATTTGTCACAGTTGCCACCAGCAGTGCTCATAGAATGCATATTGTACGCCGACTCAGCCTTAACCAGGAGGTCTTTCACAAAATTGCTCAGTCTGCTTTTTTAAATCTATAACATGGTCTTGTTTTTGTGTGACTGTTAGCGGAGGTGCACACATTCAGTGATAGAAACAGTACAAAGTTCACAGGGGGAAATACTGTATGTGCCACAAAGCTGTATTGCCAGGAAGGATTTAACAGATACAACAGTGAAAAGTAGTGAAAAGGCCTTGGTAGAGGGAATTGTAGATTCCACTGTTTTCGTTTTTCTCTATACATTCTAAAGGCTTTGTGTGTGTGGTGGTTTTCTTCTTGGCTTGGTTTTTGTAAACTGAGTCTTTTCTTTAAGTTCAGGATTCATTCCAGCCTTTATGTTATTTAGTACTTTTTTCTTAACTGTCTTTTCATAAGTTTCTGTTCCTATATTTTTCTTCACTTTCATCTGTGTTTTTTTTTTCCAGAGCTCCACGCTTTAAGGGCTACCAACAGCAAGACAGTCAGGAGCTTCTGCACTACTTACTGGACTCTATACGAGTAGAGGAAACTAAAGTGAGGTTACATGCGTCATATGTACACACACACACACACACTTGTATCTGGCTATTGTGCTTTCTTTTTTCAATACATTGTTTAAAAGATGTTTTGTTATGTAGTTTCAAAGTTTGCTGAACTTTTACTTTTTAATGATGGAAAGGTCCTTGAAATCTGCACAAAGTACTCCTTGTACTGAGGGTGTATTTTAGATGTTTTCTGTAAATTCATTTTGAACATTTCTAGCAGCAATAATAGAATTATCAAACACACATATCTAAGGTGTTGTACTTTTTTGAAAACCATTCATCTCAGCACCTGGCCAAGTCGTTTTTGTCACTGGCATTTGTTGTCCGTCTTGTCAACCCTCTACTTGTACAATATATTCTTTGCTGTAATTTGGTGAAGATCTTAAAGTCCATCCTACATTACTGTTGTCATAATGTAAGATGCTCAGCTGTGTTTTGGTGAGTGGTTGTGTGCACAGAACCCAATGTCATCTTTTTGATTGGATAGCCAGTTTTTGTGTTTAACCTTATGGTGCCATGTTTTTGGCAAGGACACAGAACCCCCACCCCCTAACCCTTCACAGAGCAATTAGGAAACCCCACAGCAGCCCTTTGGAGGGCTGAGCTGGCCCCCATGGCCCCACCAGTGGCTGCATGAACCAAGGAGGAGAAGTTAGCGGGTGTGTTTAGTGGTCAGCCACAGGCTCAGGAGGGGCCACAGGCAAGGCTCCCCTGCTCCCATTCAAACTTGTGAACACAGACAGTTGTGCCACTTAGGGGACTTGCAAGTGGCACGACCGGCATCATTGTGTGATCTTGGGAAACACACAGCTGCTGAATGAGCTCCAGGGCCGTCCCATTGTGCTTGAGGGTCGCCCGTGGCCCCCCTCCTGCACACACACACACACACACACACACACACACACACACACACACACACACACACACACACACACACACACACACACACACACACACGCACTCACTCACTCATCAGCCCATCTCCCAATCCAATCAAGGAGGTAAAAAGGGAGGGGGTATGGCCTCCTCTATTCATTCACTCAGAAACTCATTTATACAGCTCATTCAGAGATACAGTGGCATTTTAGCTCTGCATTGTCAAATATTTTTTTCAAACATCCTAAGACATCATTCCAGTCACTAACTTTTCTAATAAGCCAAAATTACCGTAGAAGTGTCAATAATATATCTTTTTCTCAAACATAAGAAAAACATGGTGCAAACTTCAGTTAATAAACCAACAATGAGTAATCAATGCTTGGATTAATCAAATTTATGTGTGTGAAGTTACACGTAGAAGCAGAGCCATTAAAATACATGCTGTCTTGTGTGCGTATTGGAAAGAGACTGGTATTTTTGCATAGTCACAGCCTTTTAGAGGCCCTAAATGTTTGTGTTGATTGGCAATTAGTATCAGAGATCTGAATATGCTAATTTGGCCCCAATCAATTATCACCAATTAGCTGAGACGGTAGGTATTACTCTCAGGGGGCATGGACTGTCCTTCTTAGCCTCGTCTTTATTTTAGTTTCCACCCCTGCACCCACTGTACCAGCAGCCCTCTTCACGCCCCCGACTCCCCCCGACTCCCCCCTCCCTGTGGGCCATCCTGTGTGGGACAGTGCTTGCTGTTACTTTGGAGGAGAGGCAGAGGGTGCATGGGGGTTACTGGTAATTAATTAGTAGGAGAGCCGCAGCCTGGTTTGACTGTGCTGCCTGAGTGGGGTGCAGACTGACCGGGCTGGAATTAACAGGGCTTTTTGACCTAAATAGCCAGTCCAGTGCGTGGGTCCCGGGACAATGGGGGCTGACTGGTCTCGACTCAGACATAGACCATGGCCAATTATCTATTGATTGGTGCTTTACTGTGGCTGTGCCTCTTCACAGCTCTCTCACCAACACACTCACTGACCATGTCACCTCCAATAAGAGGACCCTGCGAAAAATGTACACACACACACACACACACAAACATGCACAGTTAATTAAGAGATTTACATGTTAACGTTTTTAGACAAGCACAATAATTATTTTACACTAATGATGCTTATAATGGGTATACCTGTCAAACTCAGCTGTAGGCTAGATTGTGATATATCCCTAATGGATGTAATAAAGAGAATTCAAGAGAAATAATAAAAAATATATTTATATGAATTGCAGTTGTATAGTTTCTATAGTTAGCATGCATTTCTGAAGATCACTTTAAATTTGAGTTGTATTATTTTGTGTTTGTAGAGGGTGAAAGCAGGCATTCTGAAGGCTTTCAACAATCCCACAGAGAAGACGGCAGATGAGGAGACCAAACGCCAAGTCAAAGGTTTGTATGAGCGCTGCACCAGACAGATGGCAAAGATCAATAGTCCCATCTTGTGGCAGTTAGTGGAAATACAACTCGGCTACGAAACAGTGTGGTCTTTGTCAGATTAACCTTCTGGTTGCACTTTAAATTTTCAGTCTATGTCATCAAGAAGATCATTTATGAACCTGCTGATCATTTGACTTGTTCATTTTGATTAATCTACCTCCTAGTTTTATTGGCTTATATTTTTCCTGTGACACATAAAATTCTTCCATCTTTAGAATACTTGCCATTGCAGTTGTAAAAACAGCCCTACATCTGCACTTTTATTCAGGTATAATTTGTAGTATTTATTGGAAACATAATAATAAGTAGTGTAATCTAGAATTATTTAGTTAAGCACATTGTCAACTGAATTAGAGTGTTTACCAATCACAGAATCTTAAGTAAAACTTGTGGCATATAATTAGTAACGAAATATAATTCACTGTGCAAATAATTGAAAATGTTTTCTCTTTTTCCCCACAGCGTACGGAAAGGAAGGCGTGAAGATGAACTTTGTTGACCGCATCTTCGTAGGCGAGCTTACCAACACAATAATGTGTGAGGAGTGTGAGCATGTAAGTGTCCGTGAGTGAATCAAACCAAAGGATCCGAATACTCGGTGTGAACCACGCAGATATAGCTCAATATGTTTTCCACAGTGGAACATTATTGAATCAGTTGGCGAACTTTCTTCAAGCAGCCAATTCAGACAAAAGTTTCTTTTTAATAGTTACATAACTACGTCCCACACCATTTCCAGCAGCAAAGAAAACAGAAAACAAGTTGATGGAAAATCTAACTGAAAACACTTGAAAGACCAGCTGAAACAGCTATTGTTTACAGCAGGCATTTCCAATAAAACGTGAAAGCTTAGGGTGGTTAAGAAAACAAATCCCGCTATGCAAACTAAAGAATATCCTTGAATGAAGAGAGCACCAGGTGTGGAGCTGGAGAGGAAAAAGCAGAGAAACAGCCTTTTCCCACATCTCTTCTTAGATATGCTGAAAATATGCAGCTCAATTGAAAATGATTTTGTCAATAAAGGAACAGAATGATTATGTATGTTATGGCACTGACTTGCTTGATTTTCTTTCAGATCTCCACAGTAAAGGAGGCCTTCATAGACATCTCTTTACCCATCATAGAGGAGAGGGTGAGCTGCTACAGAATGCTGTTATTGCAGTTTAATTACAAAAAGAATAATGATGTATAAAGTAGCTTTCGGCAGATAAAGCCACCAGTGATTTGCTAAAGTTTTGTACACTTAAGATACTTGTTTTTGGCATGTTCAGATATCAAAACCTTCCAACCCCGGTCGGCTGGGTAAGAGCAGCCGCGAGCAGGACACTCATGCAGCTCACAATGACCAGGTTCTTTCTGCAGCACACTCCGTCAACAGAAATACCAGGAAGCTGAGTGGACAGGTAAGCATGCATATGTAGACTATTAGAGTTTTATAGTCACTGTCCTTCTTGTTTAATAAGAATGTAATTCTGACTCTACTGTTAATATTATAATTATTATTATTCAGTAATTATCTTTTTTGTTTGCGCTTTTTGTTGAACACAGTTTTGTGTTATGATAGTTCTTTGCTCTTCAAGTTTAGTTTCACGGTCATTTCCTCAACTACTTTTGTCAGCGTTTGTATTAAAATAGATTTCTCATAGACCATGGTACTGCTTAGGGCAGAAAATTAAGCTTAAAAGATGCAACAAACAAAATCATAAAACTCTTTAGGAGAAAGTCTTGTGAGAAACATTGAACACTTCAAATAGCGGTTTACTCATTTGTGAATTAAGCTGCAAAAGGTGCTAATGTTAACATGACTTTAGATATTGTAGCTCATAAATTCTATTTACTGCAGTGGATTGTAAAGCACACAGGGTTTGTGATGTATGCATTCATTGCTGTCACTCTAGTGTATGCAGGTCTGTTTGTGTGGTCTGTGGGGAGTGTTGAGTTGACCTCGGTGCTCATGGGAGAAGACTGTGGGTATTGGAATGTTGGACAGTTTAAACTATTTCTTCCAATGCTTCTTCAGAGAATGTAACACAGAAGACTCGGAATCTTTTGCCCAACTGTACTAGCAGTGTGCATGCCCATATTCACATAAAAGCCATGTAAAATATTGTTACAAGCATGACTGCAGTTGGCCTCAGCAACTTGTATGAAAAAATGAGTCAGGGTCGATGTGTAAAGTTAGCAGAGTCTGCAGCTCTAAAAGCAGATAACATGCATGTTTTGCTTTTCCACAGAAACAGCAGAGCAGGAGATCTTCCAGTTCTGTGGAGGAGAAAGGAGCAGGCTGTGGTGCAGAACGACCGGAGGACGAAGGGGTCGCTGGTGGATCAGCTCGTGGCGTCTCGGTCTGTAAAATGGCGGCTGCTGGCAGCCTATCAGATGGCAGTGAAAGAGACTCGGGTGCTCAGGACAGCAGTAACGACGCTGACAGTGAGGCCTCTGAGAGCGAGTGGACCCCACGGGCCTCCTCCAGCCACAGCCACGGACACGTGTCCACCCCATCACCCACTTCCACCCTCACTCCGTCCCCAACACCTGTCTCCGCCTCCTCCCCCTCATCATCATCCTCTGCAAGGCAAGGTGGCGCTGTGGAGCAGCTGGTTACTGCAGTTTCAAAAGTCAACCTGGGCTTCAGCTCTGGGGACTGCTCCACTTCCACACACTGTTCTCCCGAGGAGCAGGGAGAAGCACAAACCCGAGATAATCTGCACCATCAGCACCACCAGGGAGCGTTCCAGGTGCTGTCCCACAGTTATACCCCCAGCTCCAAGGAGTGCTCCATCCAGTCCTGCCTCCACCAGTTCACCTCTGTGGAACTGCTGATGGGCAACAACAAGCTGCTTTGTGAGAGCTGCACTGAACGTAGGCAGAAGCAAGTACGCAAGAGCAGCGCAGCAGGTAAGACAAAACATCTGGAGCCACAGTGCTAAAAGCCGACCTGGAAATGATTACTATGATGTAGGAAACCATTACAGAGACACTGGCCACAAAATCCACTTTAAACATCCGACATTCTCTGTAAACTCAATAGTTAATTCTACAAAGTTGGTAGTTTTGTCCTTCATGAAACGTGTTGGCTGTAGGCAGTCTGAATTCATCCCACTTACAATAGATTATAACAAACAGCATTTTTTTTTACTGGAAAAAAGTATCAAAACATTCATACATGCGGCTACAGTACAGTCTTTTTATCTCCTGAATGAATGTGTGTTCACAATGCTCCAAACACTCTTATTGCTGCCAGTATGGTTACATACGCAGCTACCATCTCAGTCCTTGACTGATGCCTGACCCGGTTTGGTTTTATCAGCTGCAGTATGTGTTTACGCACATCAGAGCAAATCCTTGCTAGTGTCTGAGTGAAGGCCTACATTAGGGACAACTATGTTTTTGCAGTTGTCATTTTCTCCAAGCGCCCTGGGGTCCCTACGATCCTGTGATGAATAGTTGCTGTTTCTGTATTTCTATAAATTACTTGAGCTTTTTTGACTTGTCTTTGTGTTGTGCGTGACTTGCGCAGATAAGAAACTGGAGAAGATTTACACCAGTGCTAGGAAACAGATGCTGATATCCTCGCTGCCTCCTGTCATCACATTGCATCTTAAACGCTTCCACCAGGTAGGCAGCCACATTCTCCTTGTCATCAGCCTCCATTTTATATCACAAATGCTCAGTGGTTACTGTGAATATATATCTGTGTATCCCAATCAGAGACACTGACAGGTTGTTGCAAGCCTAAATGTTGATTTTACTGTACTTTTTAATTTTCTTTTGTGTTTGTTGCACTTGAAGGCCGGGATGAACCTACGAAAGGTGAACCGCCATGTTGACTTTCCTCTCGTACTGGATCTGGCTCCATTCTGTTCTGCTTCCTGCAAGGTATCATTCCAACATAGGGCACAAGTCTGCTTTAAGTGGAGACGTATTTAATTTACTTTACATTTAACTTCATTTTTCTATGTCAAATTTCTGATGGAACCTCCTACTGAGAAACCTTTTCTACATTTACTGATAAGTTACTATCGCCATATTACTTCAATAGTTTGTCTTGCATGTTCTTGGTTGGTGCTAGTCTTGAACACTTACATTGACGTATCTTTCTTTTTTTTTCTTTACTTCTGTTTCCCTTTTTGCTAATCTATTTTTTCTCCCTTTTTGCTAGAACTTGGCAGCTGGTGAGCGTGTCCTCTACAGCCTTTATGGGATTGTCGAGCACAGCGGCTCAATGCGCGGGGGCCACTACACCGCATATGTAAAAGTGCGCGCTCCCCACAGGAAAACGGAACAGCACCACAAGAACCTGCCAGGTCAGGGGTGAGCTTGCTTGAGCTCTATTAAGACCTTCTATCTATTTTTTTTATTGTCTCTGTGTTTCTGTGTGTTCATGAAAGCAAGTCAGTATTTGGGCAACAAAGGCCTGACTCCCTGTAACCTTGAATATATCGTCTACAAAAGAGAGGATGAATAGAGGTCTTTGTGTTCAATAGAGCCATGTTTTCTCTTTTCTTTTTTCTTTCTTTTCAAAGAGAGTGTCTAGAGTTATAGCACTGAAGGTAGTTAAAAAAAAAAACTCAAGGAAGCGGTTGTCCTTGCTGCGAACAAGCTAATATAAGACTTGACATATTATAGTTGGAGCCTTTGGTTAGTTATGACACAAGGGTCCAACATGTGGAAATGGCTGCTGACAGACAGGCTTAATGTGATGTCTGTTCTTGCTGCTTTACCCCAAAACATGCAGGTAACCAAGTGCAATATTCTCAGTTTAATTAAGTTTGCGACATATAAAAATAGTTATTAATATTCCAAGGAACGTGGCAGAGTTATGTGATGATTGGCATACGTTTGTCTGTTTGTCTGTTAGCAGCATTACTCAAAAATAGACATAGGATTTGGATGAAATGCGGATTTGTTAAAGATTTCTGTATCATTGCCAGATAGCAGCACGGCGTCACTGTAACTATGACAACAAGTGAACACAACATCAGCTGCCTGCTGATGATCACGATTGTGATCCTGCTACAAATCCAGGACTTATCCGTCAGAAATGATGCAACGACTGAGCAGCCTTGGCAGAGTACTGCGCTCTCTCAATGCTTTACTTGTTTTTATTTGTGATGCTGCAAATGTTTTGTAGTATGCTATAAAACCATAAAATCAGGAAAATTGTGTATATAAATCAATATTCTACTGATTTCAAATACAGTACCAAGCCTTCAGTCTCGCCAGAAGTGTGTGCACATATGTTTTGAAACTTGATTGTCTCTCACAACAAATGTATGAACCATTAAACCAGAAAAGTGACATTTGGGTAAAGGAGGTATCTAAATGGAGCTGAGGGACCATAAACAAACACACTATTTTCTGTTTGCCACCTTGACAGGCAGTATGGGAAGTGAAATTAAATGTGTGAATTTAATGAAGTTCAAATAAATTCCAGTCAGAAAATGTTTATTTGTTGCTAAATTTAATATGTTTTAATAAAGTTAAAATTTAAAGTTTTATGCATGTAGCAACTAATACAGTTTTTGACACTGGCTTCACTACTTAACTATAGTGGTTGCAGTTTGATAGACAAATTTTTATTTCCTTGTGACACTCAGATAAAGTTGCATGAAGTGTTTGTGAAAGCTTCCTCATTGGATAGCAGTGTTTTTGCACTGCTCTTATGGAAACATGCTATGAGAGCCCTCTCACATGTATGACCACTGTAGACTTGACAGATTTAGGACAGATTTTGCTTTTTAATGATGTTCACACTCCTCGTTGAGCTTTTGTGCCTCATAATATCAATGCTGTGTGTTGTTCAGGTGCAAGGGATGCCAGCAGCAGCTCCCAGGGCCAGTGGGTGTACGTCAGTGATACCACCGTTCAGACGGTACCGGAGTCAAGGGTACTCAACTCTCAGGCATACCTGCTCTTCTACGAGGAAATGCTGTAACGTCACCTGTGACAGTATGCTTCCTGAGATGTCTGTTTTGCTTTGTTTGTTCTTGTAAAGCCTCTCCAGCTCCTCTTACTGTAGCTGTGACAATTCAGAGGCAAGAAAAGGGAAAGACTTCACTAAAAACTCATTTGTCTTACTTATATTGGCACTTCTAAATATCGTAGACATATAAACCATAAACAGATTTTAAAGTTACTTTGTGGTTTGTAGCCCAGATTTTCATTAATGGTTCCTATTTTAAGAATCCTGTTCTTTAAAACGAGGTCAGGAGAAAAGAGTGTTATTGAACCTGAGCTCTTCAAAATGTATCGTCTGATCTCGGTCGTTGTCACGTGCCGGGATAGAAAATGCATGATGGAATTTGCTTCGATAACTAACTGGAAACAAGCAGGACTATTGCATGTTAAACTGCACTCAGCGCTGACTAGTTGATGTCAGTTGTGTATGTGAGTGTGTGCGTACAGGTGTATGAAAGAATGAGTGAGTGAGAGACAGGTGAATGTAGTTTAAAGGTGCTATGTGTGCCATTTTCACATCAGTAAATTATTGTTACATTAAACCACAGTTAGCAGTGTAGTTGCATAATTTCATATTTACACTCATGAAGAACCCTGGTTCCTCACAAAATGTTTTACACTGAGAGGCAATGACTCGGATTTAATTGTTTCTGACATGAGCAGATAATAGATGGTAAAAATGCAAAGAGGTAAATGAATTCAGATTTATTTGTTCTCTGCACTAAAGAAATTGACACTCAGCATGATGATAGTAAGCAATATCATTTGGAGCTTATAGTGATTTTGTTTGTATATTTGCTAAACCCAAGCATTGATAATAGCAGTTCGTTCTGTCTTGGCCCTACTTATTTAGGAAAATAGTGTAATAATACTTACCACAGCTGACAGTGGTTTACATCTATATGCTGACTGAAACTGCTGCACATAGCACCTCTAAGGAGTAGCACAACAGTTGTTTTACAGCCTACTGTGAATGGATTGTTTTCATACCATCAGAATGTATAAATGTAAGACTATCAATGAATTGCATTTGCCAAAGACGAGTTTTGCAACTGCGATTTCAAGCAGAGTTTACGTCATTCAGAGTTTCTTTTACGTGTATTCTCTCAAGGTCATTGATATAGTTCTCATGTTTCACTGCACAAACAGACATACTCGATGTTTATCAAATCAACAAAGCACCTTGTCTGCCTTCATTGTAGTACGGCTCTACTGTAACTGTAGACGCACACACAAACCCATTAAGCTGCTCGACAAAGAGTCAGCACCACATCGGACTTACTTTTTATCCCCTAATGCCATCCGTTAGGTTGAGCAAAAAATAAAAAAGATTTTCAGGATCAACTTTAAAGCTGTAAGCCTGATGGGAAAAACATCTTTGCTGTAATGTGCATGGGTTAATGTTCTAATGAATGTATTGTCTATTCCTGAAATGTCAAACGGTCTGTCCGTGTTTTTCTATGAAAATGTTTTAGATGAAACTATTTTCATTTTTTCCTGCTTGTTGGACTTTTGCCAAAATGGAAGAAAGAGAAGAGTTCAACTTATGCATCAGAGCCGAGAGGTTTATTCTTTTCTCTCAACACAAGGACAAAATCAGTGCCTCTGCTACAGGATTTACAAACTTGTGCATGGTGAGAAGAAAACATATGCAGAGTCAAATGTAAAGAGGGATATGTGCGGGTTTTATTTATGTACAGTACAACTTACTGTAAGCAAAAACAATATTGAGTGTATGTAATTGTACATAGTAGACACTATACAGACTCATGGTGCTTCAGGCGTGCAGGGTTTTTCCTCAAGACAGATTATTATTCCCAGAAATTGACATTTAACTTCATTTATGGACTATTAAACATTTGGAATGAGTATAAAAACGTACTGTATCAAAATAAATCTAATTTATGAGCTGTGCATTCAACAGGACCTGTCTCTCTTTGTTTTTTTTAAGCCTCACATAGAATAAAAATCACAATGGATTTTGTGTTTTCTGCTGTGGAACTGATGTCATGCTGTTTTTACTCTAAGCGAGATGTTGTCGACCATCTCTCTGGGCTGTCGCTGTGGATCCCATGGTGCCATATTCAGCGCATCTTCGCCTGTTATCGGCCCTGACGGGTGCAAAGCAGCACTGCTTCAGAACATGTCGTGAGCTGGTGAAGAGGAGGTGGGTGTGGAATGAGGAAAAGGGCAACGTCATCGCCTTGCACGTCCTCTTGTTGCCACACGCTGTGACATCCCAGTCATGCAGCTGGAACGTTAAAACAGGTTGTCAAGCCGCCACCAACAGAAAGAGCAAAGCTTTTCTGAAATGTATTTGTCTATTTTTAAAGTGGGAAGGGGGAGGGGGCAGGCTTTTAGCTGGAGGACATGCTGCTGAAGCATTTCATGTGATTTAATCTCACTTAATGAAAGGCACCCTCCCCTTGTGTGAGGTACTTGTAAGAAACTAACAAGGTGCTGCTGCATTGCTCATCTACCAGCAGTGGAGGTTAAATTTTACTGCTCTCACCATGCAAGCTGCTGTCACTGTCAGCCTCACCTTACTCCACACATACATGCATTAATGGACAACACGCTGTACACATTTCCTCTGACAAACGTCTACACACTTAGACTGCACATGCCTGAGGCTTTGCTCGTCACACTACCTATCGTTGCCACAGACCCACATAGCACTGAACAACACCTGCACATAACATTTTATTAAAGCAAGTTATGTGTAATAATTATATTCCCTGCATCTTTTACAAAACATAATTGCTAAGATGTATAGAGTCACTGATCTGATTGTGAAATTATATGTTTATTTTTTGGCCTTTATTATATAGGACAGTGGAGAGAGACAGGAAATATGGGTAGAAGAGTGAAGGAATAACATGCAGTAAATCACCATGGGCTGGATTTAAACCCATAACCACTGCATCACGGACTATTGCCTCTGTTTATGAGTCGCCTGTTCAGCCCGCTAAGCTATCTGGGTGCCCGATGAAATTATATTTAAGTGAAAACCAGCAGTTTCTAACACTTGACCATGGCTGACTGCAGTTATTCATGACCCAAAAATGTACTTCTGTCGTGAATTTTGCTGTTTGAATTCACCCAAGATGACATCAACTTGTTTGTGTTTGGTAAATGGTTGGCTCACTAAACAGGCAAACTGAGGAAATGCAGTTGTGTGTCTTGAATGCCCCAAGTTCATTTTGAGAGAATTACTTTGAGGCAATTAGATCGTTTGGAAGTTCAAGACTAATACAAACTGAAATGTTAGGGGTTCATTCAGGAGTACTGCTTGGATTTAGCGCTCCTAAAACATAGTTGGACAGCTTTTAAAAGGATCAAAATCAATGCAGCTTCACCTTTTTCCCCCTGACATTCTGCCTTCACAATCTGGCACCTACATTAATCACAAGGCAACTGAACCTCCGACTGTTTGGTGTGAGATGCATGTGTGTTAAACTACAAGCAGCTAATGTGGCCTTGACTTGCTGCTCTCCAGCAGAAATGAGATGTGAACTACAAAGGTGTGATTAATTCACTTCTTTCTATCTCCACACCTTAAGATTTTTTTTTTGTTCTCACATTTGTAGTCTTCAGCCACAGCTGAGACTGAGTCACATTACTGGAGGACATTTATCAGCCTTCAGACATTTCCCTGCTTGAATTGTTCAGACAGCAGTTCTCTGCAGAACTTGGGTTAAAATCCCAAAGTCAGATAATATCATGTTTTGTCAGACTAACTTTGACAGATGTTGAGTTTACTGTCCAAGAAAACCATGGAAAATGGCAAACATTTGTGTTTAAGAGACTGAACCAGATATTTCTGATGATTTTTTTCCTGACAACATATTTGTTGGTATCTGGTCACCATGGGATGTCTGTTCTATTCACGAACATCTCTTGTTGACAGATTAACTCCACTAACAACAAGCTCTCTCTTACCCTGATGGAGCCTTAGATACCACAGATTCCTTCAATAAACTCAGTGAATATTGTGATGCTGTATATCTCAATACAGACCAGTTTTAAGTGTCAAAGAAGTCACAGATGTTGCCCAAGAAAACTAAGGGGGGAAAATGACATTGGACCAAGTGATTTTTTTTTTGTTGCCATATTTCTCATTAAAAAATACTTGTAACCATGTTAGTTTCCTGTTAATCAGCCAACTGAGTAATCAGCATATTTACTTTCTCAGATATTTATTGCTAAACACTTATTAAGTTTAGGAAATGCAGTGATTACTGGAGGTCACCAGTTTGCCAACAATGGATTTTTGCCTTGGGGCCAGATTTTAACATTAGCTACTTTCTGCTACTGAGGTTTTACATTGCGTAGATCATAAATACACATATTTTTAACAGCCATTGATCAAACTGAACTGGTTGACTCAGGAAAGACTTAAATAGTGGCCCAAGTTCTTCTTTGAATCTGGCCCTGCTCAAATGTTTGGCTTCATAAATTTTTACCATCACCTGTTGGCATCACAGTCTGGGATTTGGCTCCTGCTGCACTTCAACTCAGATGTGATGTCTGTTCTGTTCACTCCCATCTCAAACTAAATGTGCTGAAAAGTCCTCAGTGAGGCTGAGGAATTGCTTGCATCAGTTGTGTCACCGGCTACATACAGGGCAGTTCTTCCACTGTTTTCTGTGTGTGAGTATTGAAATGATTTGTTGGTTAGTTTAGTAATTTCTGTTCCTGGTGGGCTTTTCTTCTCCAAAAGAAGAGAAATGCACCTCCAGACAATACATAGGTTCAGCAGTTTATCTATTTTCTACACAGTATATAACTATATACATATATGTTGACAAAAGACAGAATTTCAGCAAAATGCTGAAATATTCTGTTTTAGTCATCTTCTGGCATGACAAAGCAGAAGACATTTTTCAGCAGCCAATGCAAGAAAGAGCTGAATCCTTTCCTCTCTGTCTTTGGAGCCTCTGAAAAAGCAACACAGGGCAGTCAGTCACTGAACTCCACTCAGCAGAAGAACCAGTTACCCACAATGGACCTAATGGCTCAGGCATGAGTGAATGTGAACAATAATTCCTACCTGTCGTGGTGTTGAAGGATTTGTCCTCCTGGACTGGCTGCTCTGTGATGATCAGCTCATCCTGCACTGCAGTGATGACAGGAGACTCATCAGCAGGAATCACAGGAGGTGGAGGAATGGAAACCTCAGCAGAGTCTGCTTCTGGACTTCCACTGTCCATGGTAATGAACTCTATTGTGTGAATTTGAATCTGGACCAGCCCACAGATCTCTTCTTTTGCAACATTGGTAATGGTGTTCAGCACATTGGATGCAAAACAATTGAGTCTCTCCTCCAGGACGTCTTCAGGGTAACTCCGTCGGACCTTTTCCTGGATAGACTGGACTATGTGGTCTCTGATGGAACGGGAGAGGGTGACCTGACAGCGGATGGTGGACAGAGCAGCAGAGACCCGGTCCTCAACAGCTTTTGTGACTCCAACAGCCAATTTACTGAGCTCCTGGGAGGACATGTTGAAGGAAGTGTTTTGAGGAGGCAAGTAGAAGCCCTGCAGGACCTTTGGAACCACCTCCAATACCACTTCATGCAGGCCGAGCAGTTTGGAGTTGGGAGCCTCCTGCTGCTTCTCTGTCAGGTTTCTGGCATATTTCTTAGCCTGGCTCAGGATCTTGCAGTGCCTGTAGGTTTCATTGATTTAGAATTAGTTTTAAACCACAGACACATCACAACCACTGTGATTGAACTGATAATAACTGGATCAAATATAACTCACCTCATCTGAGGAGGCATGGCCTCTGGTGAGTTGAGCAGCCTTTGGGCTTCAAGCTCAACATCCCTCATCTTCATTCTGGTGTTCACCTCAAACACCTGAAATAGGGAGTGATATATGATGGGCTGAATGGACATGTTTACAGGAGACAATTCAGTGTTGTTTGACAAAGTCCAAACTGGTGTTGGCTGTTTCCAGGATTGTGGTCTTACCAGTCTGAGTAGGGGCCTGATATCAGCCTCATCAAAGTGCTCCACATCGTCCTCCCAGAGCCTTCAAACAGACATAAAACACAGCTTCATCTTCACTGCTCCTCTCCTCCTCATTACACAGAGGTAAAGTCAGGTGTAGTGCTGACCTGGGAGTGAGTGTGTGAGTAACTTACATAAATCTCAGTGTGTGTTTGTTCTTCTCCACCAGCAGCTCGGTCATGTCTTCAGCAGTCACCTGAGAGGGGAGCTGCTGTTTCTGCTGGAGCCTCAAAAGTTCAACCATCAGTCCAATCTGACCAACAAATAAAAGATTTCATGTCTTTCTGTTTCTGTGAAAGACGCTGTTTATGAGATTTTACCTGCTACTTTCTTCTAGTGTGAACATGAAACTATATGTGGCCTTACCTGAGACTGACAAGAGGCCGTGTGCCAGCAGGTCTGCACGGTCTGCTCATACATTGGTGTGTCAAACAACATCTGTGAAGGAAACATCGAGTTCTTAGTGTGTTTGAAAAAATTGAACTACAGTTGAAAATATTTAGAGATGAACTCTATTAACAAAAATCTCTCACATACCTTGATGGGGCTGTAGATGCCACAGGTTCCTTCAGCAAACTCCATGAATATTTCAATGCTGTATATCTCAATACAGAACAGGTTTAAGTGTCAATGCGACAAGTAAAGTTTCACAACGATTTGAAGCTCAGTGTTAAAGTGGAGAGTCCTCAAACAGAGTTGATCTTCAGAGTGTGTTTAGGTTGAAGAGTGAGTGAAGTCTGCAGAGAGATTCTCAGTGTTGAGTCTCTGCTGTCACCATTGTAGAACTCTTGAGTGGCATTGTTTGTATTTGAATCAAAGGTCACCTGATTGGTCAGTGATAAATGAGGCACTTCATGAAAAGTGGAAATATTTACAGATGTAACTATGTAAATATGTGTCTTGATGCTTGAATTTAAAATGCACATCCTACTTTTATATAGAAAAACATGAAATAAAAAGACAGAAATACAGTCCAGGACCATGGCCCTACAAAATGACAAATCTAGATAATCTGACACAAACTATCGTTAACAAGAACTACAGAATGACTTCTTCATACAGAAACCAACACTAGGGTAACAGAGTGTCCCATATACGCCTTTGTGGATTCCAAAATTAGTTTTTCAGCATTTCATTCTTACTTTTACATTAACTTTCATGTTTTAAATGATATATGATCAGAATAAACATTTAGAGGTCAAATTACATTGCGGCTAAGTGGTTGGATTGCACTTCGACCTACCTAAATGACTGTAACAAACTATTAGTGCTGATATAATTAATTCCAGCATGTTCTCCTGTACTGTGGTTGACCTTGGTCAATAGTGGTGATAAATCTCTATTTAAAAAAATGAAAATAAAAAATATTGTGATTCTCGTATTTCCTAGTTCAGCTAAGTAAGAAGTCTGCAGGCTAACAGACCACCTTGCTGAAGTTCACCCCACATTCTTCTGCCATCCTGTGCATTATTTCTATACTGCTGCATTATACAGCATGATGTAGTTTGATTTGGCACATATTACCAACATGCACCATGGAAGCTGAACATCAGTTGAAATAATTTTCTATTTTCAAATTAAATGTTGACACAGAGATCCTGTTCATCCTGCACATCACAGTTACAGACGGTGTATGGAGTCCTGAAGGAGCCTATCATGCCAGAACTTTGATTTAACATTGCATACTGACACCAAATTGATTATTATTACATCTTGTTTAAAGCCAACTTGAATTAGATAGGAAAGCAGATTCGCCATTGCTGCTTATTACACTGTTTTTGTCTGTGTTAAAAGGCCCAAACTTGACAAAAAGGGCTAATGTTTGTTGAATCAAACATTAATTATCAGATGAACATGTGACTTTTATTGAATTTTTCGTTTTTAGATTTTAATTACAGCACCTGACTGACTCTATACATTTTTTAAACAGTTCAGCACTATTGTTTTTATCATCCTTAACCTCATCAGCATCTGAATCCCTCAAGGAGCTGATGCTGCCTTCACTTGCTTCTCGTTTGCTTCTACTAACTAAGAGCCATAGCAAAAAGTCAGTCACCCGCTAGTGGTTATGTGTGTTCAAGTAAATTGGTCAGCCAAACAAAAACATAAACAAATCAACAAGAACAGGCAAAATGAAACTTAGTGTACTGACCACGAGTCGTTATGCGAGAGGTAGACGATTTATTTATTTACTGAGTGAGTAATGCGCTTCCTATATTTAGATTAAAGTTAATGTCTATAGTTACTTCACTCTAATCCTAAATTGATTCAGTGTTGTTGAGGATTAAATTAGATTTGTGTTTATTGACGTTCTTCTGCTTCAGGTGAAATTCCTCAGTCTGTTAGATACTCACACCAAACAAAACATTTAGTAACTTTATTGGAAAATAAAAATACAACAACATTTTGGAAGAAGCAAAAACAAATGTCCCAGTACGACACATGGATGGAGTCTGTTTTAGCTCTGCTCGCCACGGCAGCGTCACAAAATTAGAATCATACATAATGCCTGAATTGTCGCATTTCCGACGACCTTGAAGGCAGCAGAGCCTCGGCTAACACTTCCTCCCAGCAGCTCGTTTTGCAGCCATTTTGATTTGGAGCCGCATCGCCGGAGAGAGGCTGTCTGGAAAAGGTGGGAATTATGTTACTGAAAGCACAGCGTCGGTGTGAATCCTTTTCAGACATCCCCATTGGCACGTAATTTAAATGTAAAAGCACATTTGTTCGGCTGTTAGATAAGGGTGCTACTATCTGCTAGCTTTCAGACCTAGCTTAGCTCACGTTAGCTCGGTTTAGCTTCCTTAGCTCTTAAACTCTTGACTCGAGGAAGCTTTAGAGGTTGGAATTTCGCCAGCCCTGAATGTATTTTGGTATCTTACGTCAGTAATGGCACAAGAACCCATACTACATAACATGTGCGTCCTCCATTAAAAGGTAAGAATGGTCTCAGGGTTGCTCGAGCTAACGTACAGCTAGCCGGTGCCCTTAAGGTACCGTTAGCACTTTTATTAAAGCTGAAGCTCGCTAGTTTCTGGCCGTTAGTCGAGTGCAATTTATAGCGCATAGACTGCAGCACGTCACGTCAGCTGAAGACACGCTGAGAGTGCAAATTAAAAATGAAATGTGGGTGGTTTGCATGTTTTAGGTGTGAATCCAGAGAGGAGTGATGTGGGACCAGGGAGGACAGCCCTGGCCGCAGTGGCCTTTGAGCCAGCAGCAGTGGATGCAGTCTTTCCAGCACCAGCAAGATCCAGGTCAGTGAGTGATGCATCAAGGCATTATTCCTCAAAAGAAATATGCATCTCTTAGTATTTCTTGCACATCTACCTGCTGCTGAAACAGGATTGATAGCTA
This sequence comes from Amphiprion ocellaris, assembly GCF_022539595.1. Taxonomy (NCBI): domain Eukaryota; kingdom Metazoa; phylum Chordata; class Actinopteri; family Pomacentridae; genus Amphiprion; species Amphiprion ocellaris. The sequence continues at coordinate 30,617,481 of NC_072774.1, forward strand.
CTATGAATACACCCTTGTCATCTGATGTATGCTGTATTTTAAATGTGTGGATGTATTCTGACTTTGTGCAGGTCAAGTGGACTGGGCTGCCCTGGCACAGGCATGGATAGCCCAAAAGGAGTCGACGGGAGCAGAGCAGCACAATATCCAGCCCAATGGCCAGGACATCCCAGGCATTGAATCTGTCGGACAGAGCAACCATGGTGCCTTCCAGGGTGACCCAGCATTTGGCAGAATGTGGCAGCCAGGTACACAACCGAACCTTTCACAGGGTGAGCTGATAGCCAAGTGTTTAAGGCTTATGCCATATAGGTGCTAATGCTGTCATTAATGAGCCTCGATTGGCAGGACCTTCACAGCTTGTCATTCCCTTGTTGTATTTGCCCACAGATCATGTCTCTCCAGTTTTTACTATCATAGGGAAAAATCACAAAAATGCAATCTTAAAATCACCTTGAGTTGTAGATGGTTTTGTTACTTTTTTGACTTAGAGTATTGATTATTTTTTTCACATTTTTGGCACAGGTGCTGCGTTTTTACTGCTGTTTATAAAACCTTGTTATCTATTGAAAGAATAGAATTTGTCATTTTGACCTGTTGCATTCCAATTTAACCCAAACCCCCTTCAGGCAGATGTTGAGCATTAAAAATATTGAAATTTCTTTTGTCTACTAACTATTTTGTGATTAACAGAATGGGGAATGCATGGCCAGCCCCCTCCCCCTCCACCCCCTGAACAGGCCTGGATCCCTCCAGGGTCAGGACCAATGGATGTGGTGAACCCCAGTGAGGACAGCAACAGCCAGGACAGCGTGGAGTTCAACTCTGAAGCCCACCATGGGGTTTACCCCCAGAACAGCCATGGGTATGGGGCACAGCCCGACAGCTACGCCATGGCCCCCATGGCCATGAACCAGTTTGATTATCAGGTATGCAGATGCTACAGTAGAAACTGTTGAAGCGTTTCAGTTTTAGTGTGACAAGAAGGAGCAATCCGTAGAAAGTGTGCCGGGTCCAAGCATCTAGGTGTATCAGTCATTGCTTTCTCGATGCTGTGCAGAGGAAGTTGTTGGCTTGTTGAGGATCCAGCATGGTTTGGTATTGTTTTAGTTGCTGATTTTTATTTACTTACATTTCCCTGGTTAAACCAGACAGACTCTCTGGCCCAATCAGGAGTGATGGATGAATGTCAGCTAACATGCTTTGGGGATAGACATCAGCAACCCCACACTCGGTTGATTGCCAGAATCAGAGGAAATTTTGATACTTTGAACTACCTCTAACTTTCAGTTTGTGCCATCTCTCCACAGCATGGAGCGGCTTCATCCTTTGCCCCCACACCTGCAGGCTTCCACTCTCCATACTGGCAGGGTCCTCCTCAGAACAGACGAGATACCAGACCACCTGGGTTCAGAGACAGGCCCAGATCCCCAATCCAGCTACCAGTCAAACCAGAGGCCCCAGCTCCACTTGGTGAGTCAGAATATCTGCAGGTCTTCAAAGTCTAAAAAGGCATTGAATTCAGCCTCCTGAATTCAGCGCCTATAGAATGTATTAAACAGTTTGATTTCTGCAAGTCTTAAATATTTTCTCTTTCTTACTATTTGCTTTCTTTTTTCTGTTTGCCCATTCATCAATCATGAACTGTAGTGTGACAAAAGTCTTTATATTTTGTAGCTAAACCCAGCAAGTCTTCAGCATATTTGCTTGAAAAACACCTGAAGCAAGAAATAGATAATCAAAATCGTCAATCAAAATTCTCAACAGAAATAATAATTTTTTGCTGTTAATCATACTCCAGGTCATATTAATTGGAAGCATTGTATGATTGTATAATTAGGAATGATTGTTATATGCAGAAGGAAATGTATGTACTAAATAACTGTGGTGTGGTTTTCCTTTGCTGGAATTAGACCAGCAAGATGACAATGGAGAAATTGTAAGTGGTGTTAATAGTGTTGCTGGGAGAAAAAAAAGTAATAATTAAATTCAATGACCTTTATTTATTTAGTTTTTTTTTTTTTTTTTTTCAAAAAAACACCTGTCATCCTTTCTGTTCCTTTATCCTTCTGTCATTCCATGGATCATGTTTCCATGAGACCGGCATTACATTATATTCTGTGTGATACTTAAAAAGCCTGAAGAAGTCTTAAATATAATGAAGTGGAGCTTGCAAAAACTTAACTAAGCCAGCAAATTAAGACAAAGACTGCTTGAGTTCCATGGATATATGCTGTTCTGTTTGTGTGCTGAATCTTAAAGAGGGGCAGTTTTTTGAGATACTTTGTTTCTGTGTTTTGTGCAGAAAGCTGTAGTCAGGATAAAGAATATGTGTATTTACAAGCCATCTTAAGCAAGTGAAGGTTCAGAAGGGGTGGATACAGCTTAATAAAGACTTGAGTGTGTGGACAATTCATTTTGATCTTTAATCTCACCTTTAGATGCTGTAAAAAGGCGCACGCTGCCTGCATGGATCCGAGAAGGTCTTGAAAAGATGGACCGGGAGAAGCAGAAGAAGCTGGAGCGAGAGCGAATGGAGAAGGAGAGAGCAGAAATGGCAAAAGACGATGGCAAAGAGCACGAGCCAGATGAGGAAGGTGATGGGCCACGTGTGCCCCGCAAGAGCAAATTTGTAAGCAACTTCTTTCTGTCCTTGACTGCAAAGTGGTTCCTTTGAAAAACAGGTTACAATCTGCGTGCTGTGTGAACTCTTTTCTCAGGCCTATAAATCCGGTCTGGTGCAGTGATTGCCTTTACAAATGCACACTGTATTCTTTGAAACTCAGTCTCTGCCTTTATTTTCTTCAGGACAGTGATGATGAGGGGAATGATGATAATGATGAAGATGAAAAGATTTCCATTAAGAAGGAGTTTTCTGTCAGGAGCCCTTCACCTCCTGTAGAAGACAGTGAACCAGAGATGACTGAAGAGGAAAAGGAGTTCCAGCTGGTCAGTTTGACTGTTCATATCATGTCAAGTGCAGACAGACTACTGGAGATAATGCAACTGTTTCTCTGTAGGATTCATTGAAAATTTTGGGATGTTTGTGTTTATTTTCCGTTTTTTGTAGATGATCATCACAAAAACTCTTCTGACAGAGATCCTTCTCGAGGTTACTAACGAAGAGATCCTGCACGTAGCCAGAGAGACTCACCGGAAAGCCACTCGAGGTCTGCTCTTGTCTTTTCCAGTTAATGCATCATCTATGCTTGTCTTCAAGACATTATAGTTAAATCTGGAGAAAATCCATAATTTGTATAATAATCTCCTTAAATTAGTGCTATGCCCTGTAAGCTAGGGTGATGAGCTGGAAACATGGGAGTGTGTCTCGTGTATTTTCAACCATTCTCTGCTAATGCATCAGAAGGAAAGAGCAGAGACAGGTTTTTCACAAACAATATTTGGAGACCTGTTCATCATGGTACTGAAGGTCCTGCTGTATGGCTGAATTAAGTCTCTGCACTGAGTGTGGCCAGCACTCACCTATAGATACAAGTGACTTCCTCCATTGAAGTGACTGTGCATTAGTACAGATTGGTTCTTTTCCTCTTGTCCGACTGTTTGACTTGGATTGTGTGACAGAAGTATGTTTGTTAACCCTCTCTCTTTTCTCCATTTTTTTTCATTTTTTGTGTTATTTTTTTTTCTCTTGTTACCAATGGCAGCTCTTGTGAATAGTGCTTTATCTGTGACCCCCTTCTCTAGCGACTCTTCCCTTTGACAAAATGGCAGTATGTGTTTTAACATGTTGTTCCTGTTGTTGATGTGAATCAAAGCTCCTGCAAAACAGCTGGCACAGTCAAGTGCACTGGCTTCTCTGACTGGTCTCAGTGAGTATCCCTTTTTCTGTCACTGGGGGGGGAGGGGAGGGAAATACATATAATTTCTAATACATGGTGGAGTGTTAGTAGCAACGTGGGAAAAGCTGTTGGCACAAGACATGACATCCAAATACGTTACCCAGTTTTTAAGAGTAATTAAGGCAGAAGTGGCCTTTGATTTTGCACTTTGATATTAGAAGCATGCTCTCAAATACAAAGTATTTACACGAGTGTTTCAAGTGTGTAAGGGCTATATGTATAGTCTTTGTTTTTAAGAGGTTTATTAGTATGAAATACAAGTTACACAGAATTAACCGCCTTTCATGGGGACCTTGGGTTGGGATTAAGTGGTTTCTTAAGTGGAACCTGATTGTGAGACTGCATCTTTGTGCTTTCCCACACTCAACAACCTGGGGGCTCTGTTGTGGCAGGCGGGCTGGGTGACTATGGTTCAGATGAGAGTGAGGATGAGGATGGCCGCAGCATTCGAGGATCTGAATCCTCCGACACAGATGAGGAAGAGTTACGGCACCGCATCCGGGAGAAACAGGATGCCTTTCGCCGCAAAGAGCGGGAGATGCAGCAGCTGCAAGAAAAACAAGCACAAGAGGCTCTGCTTGCACGTGGTAAGACTTGAAGTTTTTGTCAGTGATTTATTTATTTTTTTTTAGTAAAAACAAACAGCAATACTGTGAAATGGCAAAAATATTTTCCATATTTTCATTTTGTTGCTCAATGTAATTTGGCTGTTTTTGTTTTTCCAAATATAAATCATAGCTCCAACAACCTAGAAAGGTGCTGAACCGAGTTACTGTGTTGTAAATGTAGACACTTACAGATTGGTGCAAATGCTTGCAACATTACGTTGACTTGAAGCTCCATACTAGAACATATTCAAGGTTAGAGATGGTATTTATATAAAGCTTAAGCAGTGTGTTCCTGATGTTTCTTGTTTTTTCTTTAACCTGAATCTTTGTCTGTTTGTACAGAAGAGATGGCGAAGGAGAGATTGAGCAGAGAAAGGGGGGAATATGAAGAGAGTCAGTTGGAAAATCCACACAAACAGGAAGTAAAAGAGAGGGAGGCAGAGCCCTTAGCAGACAGGCGTAGGTCTCGTAGTGAGAGGGAAGGTAGTGAGGGCAAGCACTCAGGCCGAGGGAAGGAGCGATCAGGGAGAGGTGGAAGCGATTCTCCAGCCAACGGTCACAGCAGCAGCTCCCGCTCCACCTCAAGCCACAGCAGCAGTCATTCTTCTTCCTCATCTTCATCTTCCTCAGCATCTTCTCGCAGTTCCTCTCGATCCTCTTCCCCACGAAGGAAGAGGAGGCGTAGTCGCTCTTCATCCCACAAAGCCCGTCGGCGCAGCCGAAGCCACAGCTCCCACAGACATCGTAGTGATCGTAGTGAGAAGGGCAGAGACAGGAGGAGGAGCAGCGCAGAGCGATCAGGTCGCCACAAGAAAGACCGCAGTGATTCCAGGGAGCACAGGAGTCGCCGGAGTAGATCCAGATCCAGAGAGAGAGACCGAGACAGAGGCAGAGCTAGAGCCAGAGACAGCCGCAGTCGTAGCAGAGAGCGAGAGAGGGAGAAAGAAAGGGAAAAAGAGAGGAAAAGGAGTCGAGAGCGCAGAGACAGCAGTCACAACCGTAGCAGTAAACACAAACAAAAGGCCTCTAGCAAAGACAGAGAAAGGAGGAGGGAAAGGAGTCGTAGTCATGAGAAAGACAAGAAAAAGAAGGATAAGGATAGGGAAAAAGAGACAGATAAGAAGAAAGAAAAGCCAAAGCCCCGAGAAAAAGAAAGGGAAAAGGAAAAAGGAAGCTCTGTAGTTGCAGAGGAGAATGGCAAATCAAAGAAAAGGAAAGAGAGTGATTCCTGCACAGACTCCCAGAGTGACAAGCACTCTCGACACGACAGTAAAGCCAGTAAGAAGGGCTCTGCCAAAGCTAGCAAGAGACACTCAGACTCTGACTCAAGTAGATCCCCTACCCCTGAAGTTAGCAAGGAAAAGAAATCTAAGAAATCCAAACGTAGTCGCTCAAGGTCGATGGAAAAATCTCACAAGTCTGGTAAGAAGGCAAGCCGCAAACACAAGTCTAAGTCGCGATCAAGGTAGTATTCGTTTTTTTCCTCTCTTTTTACCTACTGTATGTTCTTATTGTATGTCTTATTGTGATTTTCTCTGGAGTCCTATTAATTGACCTATTTTCAGTAACTAAACAAAGAATGTTTACTGAATGTTATTCAAATGTATTGTCAAAGGGAGCCACATGTTCTTAACTGTGAAATCAAGTCTGATGCAATAAAGAGTTCTAATCCTTCATGACACTTTGATCTGTCAAATGCAAATTTGCAATGAATGAATTTCTAACAAAATTCATGAAAGCTTCATAATCCTCCTTTTACCTTAGTAGAGCATAGGCCTCTGTTTTGTTGCACATAGTTAAAATATGAAACTGCTTCCTGGCCAAAGTAGAGAGAGAAAATGTCTCTTTAATGCCAAAGATAATCAAACAAATACATTTGTGGCTTTGCACTATGCTTTGTAGGGTGGACTGCTTCTCTAGAATCTGCAGAATGCTAGTTTTTATGGAAGTTACATACATTATTTCATACTGTGAACGTGTGTTTGGTGGGAGGGGGACACTTGTGCATGTTTGTATTGTGTAGTCTGCACTGTAAAGTGTGATTAGTGCAGGATTAATGTTGTGTCCATGCCTCTCTTTCAGGTCAGCATCCCCCTCCCGTCGTAGCAGACGCTGAGGAGCACAGTTAACATCCTGATCTGTGCACTTTACCATTTAAATTCCATGAGTTGAACAGGCTTGTCTCATTATAGAGGCAGTTGTGTAGGTGAAACCTCCCTCATTCATTTCTTTTATTGTGTATATGTTGTTATTTTTAAAGTGTGACTGAAGAACAAGACATTTTGAATGGTAGGAGTTTTCATTGGTATCATTACGCAGAGTTTAATAAGACACTAAAAACTCAAGTTGTATCATTTTAAAGAAAGCAGGATTAACATTTTTTTTTCCAAACGCTATTGTAAAAATGTCCAATAAAACTGTTTGTTCCTTGTCTTGCCTCACTGTTTCTTTGTGTGCTGATAACCAGTGAGATCATTCTTTTGTAATACTAAAGCAGCATACATCATTTTAAAGTACAATTGTAACTCCACATTGAATCGCATACAGTCATAGAAAAAATATTAGACCACCCTTGTTAAGCTGAAGCATGTCAAATAGGACATAAAGTATTATGTAATCAGCTGCATTTTTTGTCATGCTCATTGTATTCTTCAGGTAATATACCTTTAGTGGTACCAGACATTGAAATGAACAAGAAATTGAAGAAAACAAGCGTGTTCTAATAATTTTTTCCATGACCGCAGACCTCATATTCCAGTTTGTCCCAGTAATACAGAGTGCAAGCAGTCATTCATAGTAATGCTAATAACAGAAACTATAAGGAAATATGAGAATCATGAGTACATCACATAAATTGATGCTTCACCAGTGCAACTAGTTTCCAGCTCTTTGTTTTCCATTGGAACCAGCCGTCAGTCTGACCAGAAACTAAACTTTAGTGATGTGTCATGCGCAAAAGATGTGGCTCGAAGAGCCGATGCTTTGTAGTGAATAAGAAGAGCAGACTCCCATCAATTTTTGGACAGAGTGTAGAGTTTAACACTGTCCTCGCAGAAACCACATTACTGTATCATAGGTTTAAGAAGCTTGCCTTCAGTAACAGAGGTGTTGACAAGGCACTACAGAGAATAAGTGCAGCAGCAAAATGTGACCCAGCAGCCAGACACCTCCACCATCAGAGGGCGGAGTGGAGGAGGAGCCACAAACTTCTGCTGTGTGGAGGCTCTTTGATGTAAGAACTACAGGAGATGCTGCAAGGAGAAGTCCTACAGCTGATGCTGTAATGGAGTTGAGATCATATCTAGAGGAGCCCCTCACCCAACCAGCAGATGATCCACTGAGCTGGAGGCAGGCCAAGGCCTCAGTCTTCCCCCACCTGGTGAAGGTGATGGAGGGGAGACTGTATTGTGGTATCTTCTGTTCCAACTGAGAGAATCTTCTCAAAAACAGGGCAGATACTCACTGAAAGGAGAAATGGTATCAGCCCATCCAAGCTCAGGGAGCTGATTTTTCTGAATGTCAACCTGCATGGAGGACATTTATGCTGTTTGAATACCGAGTTTGGTTCTGGTTCTGTTCTGTGGGTTTGTGTGCAGTGTTCTGTTCCTATGTTTTTTGTGCATAAAACGTTTGATTAAAATATTAAAAGTTAGACTGCTTGCTCTTGTAACAGAACAAATGCACAAAATGAAGCAAATATGAAGCTTCTCATAAAACACTGAATGCAAAAGGGCTTATCAATGCACACATCATTCACATTTACCAGGTTAGGCTAAAATATGAGGCTACAAATAGTACTACATTAGGAGCAGTTTGGGAGCCGAAAGAGAGGGCTCTTCTTTGGGAACCACGACAAAAGAACCGGCTTTTTTCAGAGAGCCTTCCCATCACTGCTAAACTTGTTTCTGCCCGGGCAGAAAAGATGGGGGCACTGAATGTTTCCTAATTTATTCAATTATATCGCACCCCACTGGCCTATATCATAATAGAAAATGCCCATTAAGTATGTATACAGTTCAAATAAAAAGTGTAGAGTCTGCTGGGCTATAGGAGCAGAGAATGGATGGACAAACCATAGACTGTATATAAAGAGGGTTAGGGTTCTATATTTACAGTCTATGGAACAACCTGGATTGTGTTGTCGGAGTTTTTTTTAATCCTTTACTGACAGGCATTTTTGTAATGAGCAGGTGCTTACAGTGCAGTAAAATATAATATAAATCTATTAGAAGAAGCAGTAATTGAAAATTATAAGAAGTGCAATCAGAGAATGAAACAGAATCAAAGCAAAAAGGAAAAAAGAAAGAAAAAAGGAATAAAACTGAACAAAACATAGAGCTATGGCTTTTTTGCAAATCATAATTCTCAATCAAAAACAGTTTCGTTGCATGTTTAGACTTCATTTTTTAAGGGTTTTAGTGAAGGATAGAAACTCCTGATGAAACACATAAAATCTAGGATTTATATCATGTATTTACAGTTGTGTATGTAAAATTTCCCGAGGATGAGGATATTGTTAATCAAGAAGTCATAATCTTTGTTTTCTGATACAAAACCATAAATAATAACTTTCAGAAGAAAGGGTTAAAGGTAGATTGCGTTAAAGACCGGAAGGTGGCAGCAGTGCGACGCTTGACGTAACAGCTGCAGTTAAATTTAAAACCAGAAGAAGAAGAAGAAGAAGCAGCAGCAGCAGAAGAAGAAGAAGAAGAAGAGGAGGACACCTTCAGTTAAACAGTCTAATGTGGAACAGGTGTACTGTAGCTAGCAACTTATATGTACACCAACAAGTTTGGCCGCCATATGTTGGGGCTGTGTAGCCGCAAACCGGCCGCTGTGTGCGGTGTGGTCCGGAGGGCGGCTGGTCGGAGCGGGTTCAGCTGGACTGCAGTGTGTCAACAGCGGACACTATGGCTGCAGAGGAGCGGCTTTCTGGAGACGGAAAAACGTGCTGTGATCCGTCAAACCGGGTTAGCCAAACCGCCTGGGTGGTCGTACCTGCACTTAGCATGTAGCACGGTAGCTGAGATAACTGTGGCTGGGAGCTTTAGCATCACTGAGTGTCAGATGTCTGTTAATGACAGCTGTTAGGTTCACTTTAAAGACTCCAAATGGTCGAGACACTTGAGACCGTGTTCAGCAGGTAGTGGAGCCAAGGCTGGAGTCAGTCCTGAAATCTTTCCATTAGTCTGGGGTCATGTGTCAGTTACTAGAACTATGCACTTTGTTTATTATTAAGGTCACTGGTACTGTTGCACTGCGCTGTTATACTGACTGTATGTCTAAACTTTCCTTCTCACCTTTGCAAATGTGGCAAAACATCAGACACATATTTCAGTCTAGGAAGCTGCCACTACAATAATTACCACAGTTAAATTAATGCTTAGAGTCTCACTTTAACTGGACATTATTATCTTTGTAAAATTAGAATTAATGACTAAATAGTTGCATTGGATTGCATTCCGTTTTATGGGTGTATTTGATAAAATAACACACACATGTCAAACAATTTTCAGCAGTATTTTGTAAACATTTTCTCTTTATTTTTTAAACAGTGTTTAAATAAACTCATCTTAGCTTGTAATCTGATTGAACTGACATTTTATTTCACTTATGTGAAGTAGTTTAAGTGGTGTGCCTTATGGTTCAATAATTTCAAATAATAATTAACATTATCAAGAAGAGTACAATTTACAACTGCACAATTTGTAGCTTTCAGTACAATTCATCCCTCTCCAACTTTTAAATTAACCATACAGATTTAGGTCTAAAACTGTTTACTGAGTTTAAGGTGAATAATAAAACAAATTCCTTTCTAATCATCTGGTCTAGTCAGTCATCGACCTAATTTGTTGCAAAGAGATTAGTAGATTGAGTTTGCAAAACCTCCTCCCCAAAAATGGTTGTACAGTATCGGTCAGTGTCCAAGACCCAAGAAACAATCATGTGCCCCAAAGTATTGAATTTATTCAAAAACAAAAGAGGAACAATAACAAAAGTACACTTTTGAGAAACAGCAATAGTGTAACAATAGAGTAATCCATATAATAAACTGATTATGAAAGCTGCTGTAGATTATTGTTCTGTCATGACATGCTGTTACATGAATTAATTTTAATATACATGCAGCAGTTAAAAAAACACAGTTTATTTCTAGTTCGTCCCCTGTTTGAAAATGTGACAATTAGTCCTTACTGTTTTCCGTTTCTGTGTGTATCTTTCTATGTGCAGTTCTCGGTCAGCCTCTCAAACTACAGTAGATCCCAGTGAGCTGAAGAGGTTCCAGTCACTGGCCAGCAAGTGGTGGGATGAACAGGGAGAATTTGCAGCTCTTCATGCCATGAATGACCTGAGGGTGCCTTTTATACGGTGTGTGCTCATCCAAAATATACATTTTAGTCGTGGCTGTAGTCTTGCAAAGCCTAGATGTCACAGCTAAGTAAATGCCAGCGAAGGTGATTGATTAGCAGAGCTGTCAACAAATGGCATCAGGAGATCTAGCCTTGTAGTGTTTGAGAGCAAAGAACATTCAGAGAAACATAGAAGTGAAAGAAATTGAAAGTGACAGAGTTCCTCTAAACATCAGTACATTTTCAACCAACAGCGTCTTGGTTGCTCCACTGCTGCATATGTGCATGTTTTGGGGGGTGCTGAGGCTGTTTTGATTGATAAGATCTGTTGTTTGGGCCCTCCACTGTAATCATGACAGTGCCCATCCAGCCAAGGGCCTGTTGCTACGCTCCCCTTCCCCCCCTGTGGTGCTGTTGGTGGTGGTGATGAGGATGTGTGTTTGTGGTGACAGTATGACAGATCTGGTGTATGTCTAAGTGTGGCTGATTTGCCTGATAAGGCTCAGCCCTCAGGGTGTGTCTAAATGAGACGCAGCAGCACCGCTGCCACTGTTGCTGCTGGACCTTTTCGACTCTATACAGTTCATCCTGCTATGGTACTAAATTGTTTTCATTGTTTCACTAAGGTCTGTTCAAATGTGCACTAGAGTTCAGTAATATTTCTTTGTGGTATGTAGAGTTTTGATCTGTGTTTATGTCTTACTTAGTAAACACATGCATTGTGTTCTTGAAGCATGCTACAGTATTTCATGTTTGAATTATGTGAAGTTTACAATGTGAATCAGCTAAACTGAAAATTGCTTTACCCCTGTTTTTACCCCTCAAAAAAAATCACATAATTAAACAAGAAAAGCACTCAGAGAGCAGTACTCCACCCAGGCTGCTCAGTCGCTGGATGATTTCTGACGGATGAAATCTTGAAAAAATTCATGGCAGAAATCGCGGCACCATAGAACGTGTCCATTTAATATAGATGAACCCACAAACAAAATGACCTTGCACTGAGTACAGGCGTGTGTTATGCATGTGTACGTTATGTACGGATACGGAATCACGTGATCTAAATATGTAGCGGACGGCGGGAATTGATGGGACTCAGAAACACCTCCACAATTTAATCAGTTATTTCTTGTATCATTTCTGACTGATAAGTCCTCAGCGGTGGATTTGTAGTAGGATCACAATCATGTGATTTTGTAGTGTTCACTTGTTGTCATGGTTACAGTGACACCATGCTGCTATCTTAGAATGATACAGAAATCTTCAACAAATCCATGGATCCAGACTATAAGCCGCATCACTGCCAGAATCTGATCACTTGGTCCTTGTGTCATTTCTGATCTTCCCTGAAAATTTCATGCTAATTCATTAGTCCGTTTTGTAGTAATGATGCTAACAGATGGACAGACAGACAGACACCGAGCGCCATATAACTCCGCCGAGGCTCTGCCTCCTTGACAGTGTAACAACATGGAAACATTTCTTTCAAACTCTGGAATATTCATACATTTTTTTATTGTTTTGTTTTTATTGTTTTTGTCTGTTTTTACTGTTTTATCTCTATTTACAGCACTTTGAAAGCGCTTTATAAATAAATGTATTATTATTATTATTATTATTATTATTATTATTATTATTATTATTATTATTATTATTATTATTATTATTATTATTATTACCATTATTACATTGAATTAGTAAGAGCACTACAAAGTGTTCTTCATTGAATTTCCATCATTGTTTCATTTTAAAATGCTCATTATCAGTAATGAATTTTCATCTGTACAGAATATGCTGTGGTCATTTCCTAATAAGATTCTCTAAAGGGCAGAAAAACGTGCAAATATCTTTATTTAAATTTTGGAAAGCTATGGTTTTAGTAATGGAATTAGCTGTTTAACAGAGTGCGACTTTGCATTCATATAGATCCTACACTTATAGGAGGCCATTTAACTTCACTGATTAATTTCTCTGTTCTCTATTGACCACTGAAGTTTGTATTTTTATTTAGAACAACTGTTAAGTATTTCACTCATATGTCAGTCTCATCACCTAAAGCACAACAAGGTACAGTAATACTGTGATGCCTGAAGGTATATAGTGTTAAACAACAATTTAATATACTGGAACAGACAAGTCATACAGTGCAACAGTTTGACGGCAATATAACATTTAAACTGTGTCATAGAGTTGATGAAGAAATTAGCAGCTGTGTTGCGACTCATCTGGGTAATGCCAAGAAAAGATAAATATTTGCCATCATGTATGCCATTAATACTGACATCTGTGCTCTTAATAATCCTTTAGTGTTTTGCTCTTTATACATGAGGACAGTTTTGAGTTTTATGCATTGAAACTCTGATCTGGAAACATTTAAGATACTGTAACATACACTTAGCTTGCACATGTTGTTTTTGCTAAATGAGCAAGAATTTCTGCTTTTTTTCCCTACAGTAATTTATAAAGTTAAAATCAGTTTTCTCACCAGCATGACAGCTCAATCACTCCTAATAATCATTTATCATGTAGTGATAGCTTGACATTCCACAAGGACGGTGTTTTAGTTGCTTTTGTTAGCCTTTTTCTGCTTTACAGTGGCATGAAGAGGTGGATGCATGAATGCTCTTGCACCCCGGCAGAGCTGTAATGAGGATGATGCATACCCAGATCTCGGCCTGTTCTGCATGTTTCTTGCCTGAGGCACACATCTGTCAGACTGTATGTGAGAGAAGGAAGGAAGTAAGGTGTAGCGGAAGGAAGGAACAGAGCATAATTCAAGGTTGTTAGCTGCTGATGTTGTTGCTCAAGGCGATATGAGGGACACTAACAGTGGATGGTGTAAGAAAACATGTAAATGCCCATAAACATCTTTATGCTGTGGAGGTTTAGCATCTCATATCTTCCCATGATCCTTTCAGTTTAAGTGTTAAGTCTGTGACCAGCATAGTACAGGTATATGTTGGAGAGTACGACTGAAAATGTGGAGATGGAACAGACAATTGAATTTATAATTGTGGCTGCTCATTTACCTGTACAGGGATAATCTGCTGAATGTGCACAGAGCACGTCATCCTGGGAAACCACTCGCAGGACTGAGAATCCTGGATGTCGGCTGTGGAGGAGGCCTGCTCACCGAGGTAAAACTGTGTGCATGTGTGTGTGTCTTTTGGGAGAAAGATACAAACACAGTGAAGATGAGGACATGCAAAAAAAAAAAAGCATCTTTCCTGCTACATATTATCTGTCCACTCCCAATTTTTTCAATTGCTACCTCTCACGTCACATTGAGCGTTTTCTTTTCTGTTGCAGTGTAAATATGCGCCTTCAGTGTGTTCTAGTGCCAGTCTTCTCACATGCACATGTAGCAATGCCTGGAAAAACATTTCAGCGTCAGCCCGGTTCTCGTTCTCTTTTGATATGACTGGTCGCGGTGTGGTGGATCGGACAGTCGGTCGTTTACGGTTGTTTATCTGTTTGTTAGTGTTGATAGCCTGGCAGCCAGGACAGAGCTTTCATCTGAACTGAGGACATACCAGCTATGCTGTGTGATCTGGGAAGACAAAATCAGGTCCTGTATTTCTATGGCTCTGTCACACAGGCTGTCGTATTCAGACACACACTCACACAGTAAAAATGCCAAAAAGTGTCTGTTAGGATTGTGATTGTTATTTTGTGTCTGGGTGTCCTGTCACTACAAGTCCTTCCATCAGAAGGGATCATCTGTGGGAGGACGGATATCAGCCTCTGGGCAAGCAAACACAGCTCTCCACACAGGCTGGTATGTTTAGGTTTGTCCAGAGGAGGGCAGTGTGGCTCACCCCAAACCACTGATTTGTACATATTACCAGAGCTAAATAGGTTTTTATCATTTCACTCTTTGTCCAAACGTTCTAGAGTCAGCAGCAGACTGAACTCTGCATAATTTAACTGCTTTATCATGTAATGCATTCAGTATCCACAGCTTTTCAAATGTCATTGTTTTCTTGCTAAGCAAACATCAAACCTTTTCATTTACATTCTATTAGGAAATTTTACATACTATTTTAAAAGTCTAACATAACACAAAACTCATGTAAATTGAACTGTAATTTGTTACATTGATCAATATCTAAAAATGCTGCTCTGTCTAAGAATTATTTTCCTTATAAAGATGGAAAGTTTCTTTTCTGATATCTCTCCGGGGTGCAGTGACTGATGGAGATCAGGGTATATGTTCAAAAGAAGACAATGCTGAGTAGGACTGCTATATGTTTGAATCTGCATATACTTGCCTGTAGAGAGGGTATTTTCACTACCGTTCAAACATTTGGGTCACTTAGAAATGTCCTTGTGACTATTCTAGCTGGAAACGGCTGATTTTAATGGAATATCTCCATAGGGTTACAGAGGAACATTTCCAGCAACCATCACTCCTGTGTTCTAATGCTACATTGTGTTAGCTAATGGTGTTGAAAGGCTCATTGATGATTAGAAAACCCTTGTGCAGTTATGTTAGCACATGGATAAAAGTGTGAGTTTTCATGGAAAACATGAAATTGTCTGGGTGACCCCAGACTGTTGAGCGGTCGTGTACATGATTGTTGTGTATTAATGACATTACTGAGTGGGGACAGTTTGGGAAAATCTCCTGAGACACATTGCAACATTTTTGATGCAGGTTTTTCAGCTTTTATGTAACAACACAAATACAAGGCTTGTGCAAGTTCCAGGAAACATGACCTTGTTCTAACATATAATCCGTGATTTGCATCTCTAACTGGCTAGGCCAAAACACATGATATGCTCATGGAAAAACAATCTATGAGTGGGTAGCTCATCAGTTTTAAGTCTCAGTGCAAGCATGCATTTGTGTGTATGAGTCATTTTTTGCCAAATATAGCCTCAGTAGGTAATGGTGGGAAAATGGTAAAACATGATTTTATGATGTTGGTTCATTCTTGAAGTAATTAAAATGCTCAGATATGTGTGTTGCAAGTCGCATATTTTTATTATGAGATGTTGCCAGTACTTTTGTACAACAGCTGGTCCTGTGATGTATTTTAATCCCAATAATGTGTTTTAAATGTGAGATTCGCTGTAATTGTGGGAAAACAACTGTAGGTATGCTGCAGTAATCAAAAAAAGAGGAAGATGCAACACTAACATACAAGTCACAACATCTTTATCCCAGGAGCTAAGATGGTTTATGGGAAATGTAGTCTGAGGACCAGCAGCACTATCAGCATAATCATTTAGTCTTATTTATTAAAGGCAATATAACCAATGTATTGTGAATTTTATTTTGACATTTTGCATGTTAAATATCTGCTCACTCCACTGGCACTGTTTTACAATGTACTTTTTTCAATTTGACCTGCTTATCTCTGTGCTTGTTTGAAGTCTATTAACATGCACCTCGTAGATGTCGTCATGACTCTCCTCCATCTCCTCTCTACACCTTGTCCTTGACCAGCCCCTGGGTCGCCTTGGAGCCAAAGTGTTGGGCATAGATCCAGTAGAAAACAGCATCGGCACTGCGCAGCTGCATTCCTCCTATGACCCGGACCTTCGTGAGCAGGTGTCCTACCAGGTCTGCACCCTGGAGGACCTCTCCGGCGAAGAGGAGGGAGGAAAGGAGGAGCAGGGAGCGGCTCAGTTCGATGCCGTTGTTGCGTCCGAGGTTGTGGAACATCTGGCTGACCTGGAAACGTTCGCCTTCTGCTGCAGCAGTGTACTGAAGGTGTGTCATGTTATGTGTGTGTTTGTTTTTTTTTCCTCCAGCTGTTTTCTTTGGCCACATATTCCTGCATCGATACAAGATGTGTGTTGATCTGAGCACCTCTTAATGTGCATACGGTGGCTTTGTTGTGTTTGCATCTGTTTGGCCACGTGGAAAAGGCAGCATGTGTTCCTATTTGTGCGGTTTGTACTGGACATTGAAAAGCTTCAGTGAAAGCTGTGCATCAATACTGCAGCCAGAGGACTGTAATCTCCTAGGTCAGTAGGCCAAAGGAGGAAAACAGCCTAATCTTCACAGAACGCCTCTGCATTTGACCTGACCGAATGCATGACCAGACTTTCTCTCTCTCTGGCCCAAATCTCTCCTCTGCTCTTTTACTGAAAAAAACATTAGAATGTGCTGCTTCAGGGCACCTTTTCAGGGAGCTTTTAATGTGAATTCTCGTACTCTTTGGATTCATTCTGTAGAAAAGCTACATTCTTGCACTTTCATTTTCTGTATCTCCTTCTTCTTCCCCTCCTGTTCATATTTTTAATCTTGACCGAGTTCAACCTTGAGCTTTGGCTCTGTTACCTCCTGGTCTTATGCACTGGATTCTGTCCACTGCAAGCTTTAAATCCATTCTATAAATACCCTTCTGACCCGGGATCAGTACACCTCCCTCATTGTAATCAAACATGATTTCAATGAGGGCATTATTGTTTAAACTACAGTAATGCACTAAAACCATTTTGATTTTTTTTTCTCTGTGTGCAGCCAGGCGGCTCACTGTTCATCACAACTATAAATAAAACCAACCTGTCGTATGCGCTGGGTATCATCGTAGCCGAGCAGATCCTACGCATCGTTCCCAGTGGGACGCACGACTGGGAAAAGTTCATCAGTCCAGAAGAGCTGGAGCGCCTCCTGGAGTCCAGTAAGTCCCTCTGATTTCCACATGATGAACAGATTGTCCACAGGGTAAAATGCTCCAACTCGTGAGTGATAAACAGAAACAGTGTTTTATAATGAGGCTGTTACAGAGTTTCACTACATGATTATTGTAGCTATAGAATTCCCAGTGTTTTGTCTTTTTTTGGGGGAAATGAATTACACTCAAAATACAGGTACTCGGTTATTCTTAGATTGGGAGAGTCAGCCAGACTTATTTACAATTTTATAATGTGTATTAACATGATATCAATACTGTGTTTTTATATATTACAGTTATAGTCAACACAAATATACTATGACAGTTAAACTTTTTATTTGTTTTTAGTTTGCAAACCTTTGTTCCACAAGAAAAAAGCAATATGTTTTTCACCCCCTTTTAACTGTTCCGTAATACAACAGATGACTCCATAAAGTAAAAGAACAATTTGTTAAACTGTTCATGAAGTGTTTACTTAGTCACCCACTCAGGAAGGCTAGATTTTCCAGTTAAATCAATACTAAATTTGAACTAAATTGATATTTAAACTGGGCTGCACAGTGGTTTAGTGGCTGGCACTGTTGCCTTGCAGCTAGAAGATCCCCGGTTCGTGTCCCGGCTTTCCTGGGATCTTTGTGCACGGAGTTTACATGTTCTCCTGTACATGTGTGTGTTTTCTCCAGGTTCTCCAGCTTCCTCCCACAGTCCAAAAACATGCTGAGGTTAATTAGTGATTCTAAATTGCCTGTAGGTGTGAATGTGAGTGTGATTGTTTGTCTCTATATGTAGTCCTATGATAGACTGTTACCTGTCCAGGTGTCCCCTGCCTTCACCCTCAGTCAGCTGGAATAGACTCCAGCCCCCCATGACCCTGATGAGGATTAAGTGGTGTATAGATGATGGATGGATGGATGGATGGATGGATGGATGGATGGATGGATGGATGATATTTATTATTTCACAGCTGCCTTATAGGACCAAGACATGTTTGTGGGAATCTTTTTCTGTACATTGAGACTTGAGTGCTATCAATCAATCAATCAATCAATCAATCAATCAGTCAATCAATCAATCAATCAATCAATCAATCAATCAATCAATCAATCAATCAATCAATCAATCAATCAATCAATCAAAGTTTATTTATTTATGCTTTATGTAATTCACCTTCAGAGGCTGAGGTTGAGCAGTTTGGTCACTTGCAGTGCTAGAAAAATATCTGCAAATATATATATATATAGAAATATATATATAATATATAATAAATATATAATATATAGAAGCTAAATGTTTGCCATGCCCTTTCTTCTCTGTCAGACGGTTTCTCAGTGCAGTCAGTCCAGGGAATGCTGTACAACCCACTATCAGGAGCCTGGAGCTGGACTAACAGCACTGCCATCAACTACGCCCTCCACGCAGTCAAACTGGAAGATTCAGCCGAGGACAGCAGCCCCCACCCTGAGGACCACACTGCAGCCTCACACAGCTGAGCCGCTCTGCTGGAGAACAAGTCAGACAATGAAAATAACAATTCAGATTTCCAAAGCGTGGAGCTGTGACGTCCCATCAGCCGGCCGCTGTGATGCAACATATGAGACTGAGTTTATTCAAGGGAACGACAAACAACCTCGAGATGGAATGAGAGATGAGCCGCACTCACAATAAGATTGCACTATGCTGTTGGAGGGTTTAATAATAGTTTAGTGTTTGATAAGCTGTGCACGGCATCTGTACATCTGTAGTTCTGGTTTAGAGCTGTGTAACCACACAGCTCCACTTTGAGCAAACATTGTTCTGCATCGGTTTGGTTTTGTTTGCTGGGTGTTTTGCAGGTTGCCATTAAAATTGACCTTTCGTCAGTTAAAAGTCTAATTTTATTTGACGCTGGATGCTAGCAGAAAATGTGATTTTCCATTTTTAGAAGCCTGGATAAGTTGTGTCCACGCATGAGAGCGGATAGTCACTTCATGTGGGGTTATAATGGGTCTCGTGAAGGATTATATAATGCAGATCTCTCCCTGTGGCGGAGAATAACTCAGGCTTGCATGATGTTCTTAAAGAGAGGCTGTGAAATGCGTGCAGATACCACATTTTTCCTCTGCTGCAGCAGTTGACTGAACACACAGCGGTGCTACTGCAGGAATGAGGCTCATTTCATGGTGTGATATAATCCACTGTATTAAACTGATGATTATAATCCTGCCTGGGTCTAATTAGGCGACATGGTTAAACTCTGACTCCCCTTTATTTCACACGTGCCCTGCTGTGGACCGTTTTATTCCCACGCTACATCAGCTGTCTACAGTAACAAACCCTCCTGCTGTAATGCGCGCTCCCTGGAGCGGCGGGACTGCGCTCCTAACTTGCGGTCGCCATGGCTGCGGTGAGGAGGACTGTGGTGCGCATCGCAGGGAGAGAGATTAGATGTCCAGTTAGTAGTTGGTGTTAAATACAGCTTCTGTTAGTGATCTGCACGCAGGGTCAGCTGGTGACTGGCAGCTTTCTTGGCATCAGGAAAGATAATGACGGAGATGTAACTAAGCTTCAGGATCATCTTCTTTCCTCGAAGTTGTCTTCATCCAGTCCTCGGCATGCTCCACTCACAGATCCCCAACTCACCTGCTGGATCAGACCGTCAACATGAACGTCTTCGTGCACTTCCGAAGTTGTTCCAGAGTGAGTAGATCCACCTTTACATTACATTTACTACTTATTTCATTAGAATAAATGATTTAGCAGGTCGGACCACAGCGCAAATAAATGAATAAAGTAGATTTATTATCACACAACTTTTCTCCTGTGCGTAATTGTTAATTGAGCAGATGCCGTATCATCTCTCCATGGATGTATCACCAAACACTTCTTATCTAAGCTCCCAGAGGTAAACAAGCAGAACAGCTGAGCGGTCACTGCTGGACTAGTCTGACTCAGCCTCAGACACTTTAATACTTTGTGTGGTTATCAGATGGATTTGTTGTCATGTTGTGTTGTTGGCCAATGGGCTGTGTGTTCGTCATGGAGAACCACTGGTTTCACTGGGATGCGGGGGGCTCGTCAGGGCGGGGTGACTCCACCACTGGAGGAAGACAAAAGGCCGATGCGTCAAGTTACCACAGTTTGATGCAGCAGCACTGGAAGTTGCTTCACGTTGTTGTCAAAATAAAAGCACCGGGCTGTTAGCAGCGTTTTTGTTCTAAATGGAAATATTCTGTTGTGGGTCATTCCTGAACTGGAGGACATTTTACGTCCCACCCATCAAATTTCAAATAATCCATGTACAAAATGCTAAAACATGCAGTTGTTGTGGAAATGTACTTTTCCTGAGACCAAATCTAAAAGAAAAAAAAAAATAGGAGCAAAGAATGTTTGAAAATATTTTCAAATACCAAATAAGTCTGGAGTTTCCCCTAAAATGACATTTTTCTCTTGTCCCACCATCCTCAAATAAAAACAGTTAAAAAGAAATTTAAATCTCCTTTTTTTGGTAATATTTTTTTCATTGATGTCTCTTGTAATTGTGGGAACATTTTTTTAATCAAAATATTATTTTAAATAATAATTATTATGCATGGAATGTGTGTCCCACAACAGCCCTGTTATCATAACCTTTTAGCTGGTAGAAGAAGCAGAAAACTGAATCACATGAAGCGCTGAAATTAACATCATCAAACAGTTTTCCATAGAATGTGTAGAGCAAAGCTATGTCCTCTCTTCCAGTTTTCATCTTTTCATCCCATTGTCAGCATTGATTGAATGTCTCATTGTACCTCATATTATCAGGATCAGACTAATTCTGTGGACTGTTTTCCATCAGTCAGTTTGTCCTCTTCATCTAATAGTGTCCTCTAGCTAAATATCTAGCTTCTACTGCTGAGAAAAAGATCACATTAGCATGGATTAGAGTAGGGTTAGAAAACAACACAGAAAACATGGAATAAAAATGGTACCATTGATGTGGAAGCTGAGCCAATCAAGCCTTTGATAGTTTATCTATTACTGATCAATATGTAGCAGAAAATTGTAAAAGAGAAGGTTTATTTTTCAAAAATTTTGAAGCCTAAACGTCCCTCAATTCTGGAATGACCCTTATCTTCATCTACTGACTATTAAGTCTTATGTGTGCTTGTATACACTGCAGACATGCATAATGAATAGCACTGGTGATCTTATTGCAAAGCAATGTTCTGCTAAGAAAACTTCAGATTGTGGCGTTTAATATCCTGTTACTTTAACACATACCACACATAAATACTGTAGCAGACCAGGACAGTGTGCCCTGCCACATTGCAGAGGAACAGCTCAAGGAACATGGCCAAAAACTCAAACTGATGAACTACCCGACAAATCCCCCAGATCCCAGTCCAGTTGAGCATCTGTAAGGTTTATAGACCCAATCCATGTAGACCCTACCTAGTATTCCAAAGGATGTGCTGCCAACATTTCAGTGCTAAATAACACAGGACCCCCAGAGGTCCCGTGTCTGTGGCAGTACAAGGAGGACCTGCACAGTATAAGGAAGGTGGTGTTTAATGTTGTGGCTGATCAGTATTTAGTAATTATTTAATAAAAGTCTTACAAGATTTAACAAAATACAGAAAAAGTAATCATGACTTCATTACCGCTCAGTAGTGTTCTCTATGCAGAGCTTTTTTTTAGCATCCACAGTCACAGCTGAACAAGATCTTTGACCAGGTTAAGTGTACTTTACCACGTCTGCATGAAATACCTAAACAGCAAATGGAACCATGCACTATCTTGTTATTAAATGTATAATGCATTTTAGGGTTTGTTCTAAATGTTTATGTCATGGCCGATACAAAGCAGATTATTAGTAATCGTGAAAATCAGCGTCTGATTTTTGAACACAGGACATTTGCAGTAAAAATAAAAATCTTGATGTCAAAATTTGGAATAATAGAAACTATGGCAACACAGAACTTAGTTAAAAAGCTTTTGTTTAATAATATTTTACTTCTGTTTAATTAAAGTATAGAGCGTGAAAGAGAGGCGGCTGCATCAGAGGTAGAGTAGTGTATTTTGTAACTTACTTTATTTTAGCTAGAATCAGCAATAAAAATATAAAGGTATGGGTAATTGGAAACATGCTGCGTATTTGATCCAATAATCAGTCAGGCCAGCAATCGGTCGACCCTTAATGTACATTACTAAAAGATAAAGACTATTTTGAAAATGGCAAAAATATCTCTGAATCTGGATATTTTGGTTTGTTCGAAAAAATGAAAGCATCTCTTAGTCGTTTGGGCAAAAGTGCTTGAATGAGCAGACCAAAGAAGCAGGGACCAGTTTGAACATAAATAACTTTTAGTCTATCAATTATTTACAAATAGCTAATTGCACTTTTTTCCCAAAGCACAATTATCCAGTATTCTTTGATTCCAGGTTTTCAAATGTGATCATCTTCTGCTTTTCTTTATCTTATATGGTAATAAACTAAATATTGTTTTGATCAAATGAAAAAAGCAACTAATTGATGATGTCAGCTTTCATTAACAACAGATGGAACTCTAACAACATTAGAGAAGATTAAAGTCACGCTAGATGTTCAGTCTGACAGAATGTGCTGGAACACTGACAATAACTGGCATTTACAGTGAAGATCCATGCAGCCTGTACAATGTTCGTTCATGTACCAGATAGTAGTGGACAGTTTAACAATCTAAGTTTCATTATGTTCACAAAATAGAACTGAAACAGCGTGAAACAGTGTAAAAGTCATTAAAATAACACCGCAACCAACTCCAACAGTGGCATTTATTTTGAAATTCGCACCAGGAGGTTGCGGTGCTGCCTTTGTTCTCAGCTTGACGATGCTCTGCGAGAACCTGCGAAGGAAAGCGACCTGGGTACCGAGCTTCGTCCTGGGGAGGGCAGTGGAGATGTTTACTCCTCCTGGTTTCCTGGACCAATGTTAGCCTCACCGCCGTCATGCCGTAGAAAACCCGCCGGGCGTTTGGATGAAGCCTAACGGGGACTGCAGCAGCAGGGAGGCAGCGGGGCGGCTGTAACCGAGGGAGGGGAGAATGTACTGGGCTGCTGGCTTCGCCTCTTCCCGGCCGTGTGTGGTTGAACTCGGGCGGAACCACAGCCTGCCTCTCGGGCTGTGCGCCTCCGAGCAGCAGCAGTCTTTGTATGGCTATATCATCGCCTTTCCTTTGCAGGACTACGGGGGCATCATGTCGGTTCTGGGCTCGGACTCTTGGTGGAAGAAGACTCTGTACATCACCGGGGGGGCCCTGCTGGCTGCTGCAGCCTACCTACTGCACGAGCTGCTCGCCATCAGGTAGGAACACACCGCATGTCATGTTATTCTGGATGATTTATGTGGCCTGGTTGCTGTGTGCTGTGCGTAAAGCTGTGAATGGATGCAGGAGTCCAAAGAGTGGAATCTCTGTGCAGATCTCGCGGTGGTTGCTGAGGTTTTCAGTCCCTGTTTTCCTCCTTCCAAGGACACGACCAAGAGGGAGAGAGAGGGAAGAAATAAATAAATAAAGGAACGAGTCACGCGTCGGCTCGTGTGCCAGCGTCGTCGGCACCTGAGCGTGAATAAATGGAGCGCTCCTCGGGCGCTGCGGAGTCAGCCCGACCTTTAATGAACTCTGCTGCTGAGATGCACAGCAGCTGTACAGAAATGCACACAAAATAAATAAAAGCAGGGCTTCATCTGCAGCTAGCTCCTAATGAAAGCGGATGAATGAGACGCGGCGTGAAAGTGATTAACGCTGGACTATTGTCAGCGCGAAGAATGCGTGTCTGTCAATGAAGGGATTATTTTTGGGCCAGGCCGTGGCCGGGGAGTAAGTACATCC
The DNA here is from genome assembly GCF_022539595.1 of Amphiprion ocellaris. Lineage (NCBI taxonomy): Eukaryota > Metazoa > Chordata > Actinopteri > Pomacentridae > Amphiprion > Amphiprion ocellaris. The sequence goes on from NC_072774.1 coordinate 30,641,755, forward strand.
TGTTACAGTGGCCTGGTAGCGGCTGCTTTCCCTCCCTCCCCCACGATAAGCCGTGTAACCTTACATTTCGTGCTGCTGCTGAATCACGTGCAGGAGACTGAGGCTGGACCGCAGCCTGCCGGCATCATCTGTTCAGGACATGTGATGTGTTGCTGACACTGGCAGCAGCTCTGCCAGTGCAGTCAGCTGTTACTCTCCTCCTGCGTCCTGTACACATCCCGAAGAGAGGCTCCGTAAGAGAGATTTTATTTTCAATTCAAAGGAGGCGACCTTAAAGACACTCAGATGTGGTGTTCAGGGAGGATCAGACATGAGGATGTTGGTTTCAGGGTTTCAGCACCACATGAGTGTGGACAGCGACATATAAGACTGAACTCTGCTGATGTTCTAATATTAACAACACCAACTGCTAAATGAAGCATTGTTTATAAGTCCGTGTTCTGTCCTCCTGACCTCAGTAAATAATTATTACATAAGCCGTTACCTTTACCATAGATCCTGTTTACACAACAAAAGGAAGAAACTACAATAAAGCGTCACTATGACACTAAAGGAAATACTTTCATGCTTGATAATTTATAATGACACTCAAAGAAATACACTATATATTATCTTACTTCGTGATTTTTCTTGTGTTGGTACTCATTTAGGCTCCAGAGAAGTCAAACCTTCTAAGAAATCTTTTGTTAGCAAATTGTAATAAGACTAACAAAGATTCTAAAGCAAGTCTGAGACATAGCTCTAGATATAAAATTCATTAAATTGTAAAGAAATGGAAATGGATATTTACACGTTTTGCTACTGTGGTCATTGAGTCATCAAAGAGCATTAATGTGTGGTTTTCTGCAGGACACATCTACATAGAATAGAATAGAATAGAATATTATTTGTTTGTCCAACAAGGGGAAATTTACAACATCGCAGCAGTAAAATGACAGTAAATAAAGCAAGAAAACAAAACTATAAATTAAAGAGGTGAAGTATACACACTATATATATAGTGTAAATAATAAAAACAGAAAAACACAAAGATACTACTGATACATGTATTACATGTCATTTCTTCAACGTAAGCCAATCTTAGGATCAAACAATGTAAACTCTGACTTGTCAGCTAATAAACAAGGGCCCAGCCTGAGTCTGCTGGATCCACAGTGGCAGTGTTTTCTCCTGAATGTCATCCTCAACTAAAGCCCTATGAGGCTTTTCAGTTAGATATTAACATTAACATTTTACAATACAATGTTCAAATGTGAAGGTTTTAAAGAGACTTACCAGACCAGAGATTTTCTCTGCATGAAAGGAAATAATTGCTGCAATAATTACTATATCTGTATATCTACATCTATATAAATATATCAATATATCTATATCTATATGTATAGGTCCAGGACCAGTAGACGTGGTAATGAAATGATTACAATTTACAAATGAATAAAGTAAATTTAGTGTTCATATGTTATTCTTTAAAGACCCCTCTGGTTTTGTTTGTTTTAGCCTTTTTTACATATCTATATGGTGTTTTATATGCTGCTATTGCTGAACACTTTCACCTTTCCACCTTAAAGCTGCAGTACACTGATGATAGTCTCGAGAACACGAGTATAAACAGGCAGGACCAATCCTGTCAACTTGTTGGTTTGATCGTTATGTGTCGTTATTCTTCGATTTCCAGGTCTGGAAGCAGTCCATTATCACAACTTGCACTTGTAGTTGATTTACAGTGTTTGCCTACAGTCATAGGTGAGCTGGTGTGCTCGAGCTGCAGTGAGTGAGGATGGATAAGTGGAGAGAGGGGCAGGGACGCATAGATCTGCACATTCTAGAGCAAGTAATGGTGTAGTGTTAGATTAAAGGCATTTATAGACAGGGATAGGTTATTTTCATTGGAAAAAGCTTCTAAATATAAAACCTTGATATGCAGAGATCAGTTTTTAGGGGTTAATCAATAACTGGAGAGAGATTTTAATATTGACATGAGGGTTGACAGTGTGGCCGCTCAGCTTATATATTATTCATAAAATAATGTTCAGCACAAAGCAGAGCAGATGTTGCCACAGCGCTGTACACTTCCATTAAGTTACACAAATCCAAAGAGCACTGGCCTGTGATAAAAGAGATGCAGAACAGACCTACAGGGTCTGTGTGTCTGTCTGCAGGGTGGCGTCTAACGTCTGGAGAGAAACAAGTTTGACATGATACATCAAACATATTCCTCTTTAATTCTAGTTAGTTGCTTAGTCAGCAGGTCCTGCTTCAGTTTTAGAGAAATGGAAATAAATTTCCAAATGAATGTGTGATGAGAAAGTGGAGTATAGCAAGTAGTTTTTAAAATTTATTTAATATTTGTTTGAATCACTTAGTTCTTGTTTATAATGAGAGCTGTAATCATACTTGTAGTACTGGATGTCATTCAAACTCTCCTCATGTCCAGTGTTTGGCCTTTCAGTTATAATGCATTAATACACTGGCAGCTCCTTTCACAAATCAACACTAGTTTATGATTAAACGTGTCAGACTGCAGGCGTACAAACCAGTAGGATGGGAAATCCTCCACCTTTGTTTCCTCAAAATTAGAGCAGCTTGATGACTCATGAAGTCAGTCATTTCACTTCTAACAGAAGAGACAGATACAGTGGAGCAGCATCAGCCATATTCTGCACATGTAGGGACTTTAAACTCCTGGATAGCTCAGATCTTCATCGATTTCTAATGACAATCTAAAGTATAAATAGCCATCATGAATAGAAAATAGCAACAAATTGGGTTTCTGATCGTGATCCCCATTTTGAGATAATTGAAACTGGCCAATTACCAGGAGTTATCAAAGAGGGGCTTCACTGGGTTGCTCCTGGGGTCTGACTGGCTGCTGCAGCTAATAAGTTGTTTTCCATGTTGCATTTGAGCTAAGATAAATCTGTATGCAGCACAGTGTGACATCAAGTATGAATATGTTTACCAGAGCAGTAGCAGGAGGTGATTCTATAGGCTGAGAAATGGTGATAAGTTTCTTTCATGCATGCATATGTTTCCAGAAAGCTGTGGATGATTGTTTAGTTTAAAACTGAAAATAAGTCCACTGCAGACAGAGTGCAGATCTACTTCAAGAAAAACAGAACAAAAACAAAACCGATGTTTATTAAAGTTTAGCCATTTTGTCTCATTATTATTATTATTATTATTATTATTATTATTATTATTATTATTATTATTAATAATAATAATAATAATAATAATAATAATAATAATAATAATAATAATAATAATAATAATAATAATAATAAATTGTTGTATTTTATCAGCACTTAAAAAAAGTCCAGCTTTTCAGCTATCTGCCACTATTGTTCTCAGAGTATTAGCACAGGCTGTATAAAACTCTTATCAGGCAACCAGTGGATTCTTTCTTGGTCACCTAAACTAACCTAAACTTGGACAGTTACACAGTTTCATTTCCTGCACACCATAGACTGACATTAGACTTTTTCTCTGCATGGAGTTCAACATTAGGTCTGTAGAGTCTAACCCTGACAGTTAATAGGTCACTGCAAATAAAAACAAGTACATGTTGGTGGGTTTAGTTGTTTAAAAAAGCAGCTGAGGGGCACAGAGACTTCCTGCTGGACTATAATAAACCACAGGTGTGACCTGTTCCTCCCAGGAAGGTTTGTTAGAGGCTAAAACTGAACAGCAAGCCCTATTTTTGAACTCAGCTGCTGAGTTGTGTTTGGTATTTATCTAGCAGCACACACTGACCCAGAAAACTGGCAGCCAGACTGGTTTACAATTTTTCCAGGAAAGGATAACGCTGCAGTTTTTAAAGTTGGTATCAAGGTTTTCTTCTCTTTACTCTTGTTCTTGCTGGTGTCTGCACACAGTTGGCAGGATTATAGACACCAAAGTCTATCTTCTTCCCTGCAAAAGGAGCCATTTGCTGCAGTTAATAGTGGAAAAACAAATGGAAAAAGTCTTCTCTAGCTAATTTAGGCCTGATATGTGACAGGACAGAGCTTCTTGTTGTATCCTTATGTCAGTATATTCTTCACATGTTGGTTTTCAGGTGGTTTTGATGCAACAGTCGATATTAAATATATGGTTCTATGTTTAAAACTAATTACACTATCGTTCAAAGGTTTGGGGTCACCCACAAAATTTCATGTTTTCCATGAAAACTCCCACTTTTATCCATGTGCTAACATAACTGCACAAGGGTTTTCTAATCATCAATGAGCCTTTCAACACCATTAGCTAACACAATGTAGCATTAGAACACAGGAGTGATGGTTGCTGGAAATGTTCCTCTGTACCCCTATGGAGATATTCCATTAAAAATCAGCTGTTTCCAGCTACAATAGTCATTTACCACATTAACAATGTCTGCACTGGATTTATGATGAATTCAATGTTATCTCATTGAAAGAAACTGCTTTTCTTTCAAAAACGGACATTTCTAAGAGACCTCAAACGTTTGAACGGTAGTGTACAGTCAGATACTGGAAAATGCTCTTTGAATATAAACTACCACACAGCAGTGTTTGTTTACTAAAGATTCGGTTTTCTCCATCTGTGCTGTCTGTGTAGGAAGGAGCAGGAGCTGGACTCTAAAGATGCCATCATCCTCCATCAGTTCTCCCGGCCAAAGAATGGCGTCCCCAGCCTCTCACCCTTCTGCCTCAAAATAGAGACGTACCTGCGCATGGTGGATCTGCCCTACCAGGTGACACAAAGGGGAGCTTAAACCCTCATAGCTGTTATGTGTCTGCTTGGGTCATTCCTCCTGGTGAAGCTGGAGGTTCTGTAGGATGCCTCTCCAGCCATTAATATCCCGTTCTTGCAGTATTCATTCCAAGAAACGCTGACGGTCCTGCCAGAAATGTAAAACCCAGTCCTCCCTGGGTGACAGAGGGGCTTTTAAAAAACCATGTCTCTCTTAAATAAGCTCTGGACTAATGACAAGTTGCCTGAAGCACAGTCTGCTTCATTGCTGTTCATATCTGTAAGCAAGAATGATCTACATTTTTGGAGAATTACATTTCTGACTTCTATTAGAAATACCTATAAAAATGATTGTTAGAGACACTTAGCATGTTTAAAGGTTCTTACAGCAGCAGAGGCCCAGATTTTCTAACTCTGACCCACAACTACTGGATCCCATAATGCCTATTATGTAACTCAAAAGGATCTTATGTTTGCCTCTTCCTACCTGGTAAACAACCATGTTTTAATGTTTTTTGTTAAAAATATGTATGGTGACATTTCTGTGACCCATAAACTTCATAAGATCTGTCTTATCTGGTTGGGAAAATCTGAGAAACAGCAATAGGAAAAAATATTTATTTACAATAAGCTGCTGTTTGTTTGGAGAAAATGTACATATTCTCACACGACTCTGTTTCCGTTTGCAGAACTACTTTGACGGGAAGCTGTCGCCGCAGGGTAAGATGCCCTGGATCGAGTACAACCACGAGCAGGCGTCAGGGTCTGAGTTTATCGTGGACTTCCTGGAGGAGAAGCTGGGGGTCAATCTCAACAAGAACCTCACCCCTCAGGAGAGAGCCGTGTCCCGAGCCGTCACCAAAATGGTCGAGGAACACCTTTACTGGTAACAAACTCACACGTAAACTCAGATGCAGTGTTATGCAAGTTACAACTGTGTGATTCCAAGTGTTTATTGAAACATTTCAATCCCCTTTAACATGATTTCAAAACAGAATAAAACGTTCTTTGTCTATAATTTAATGTAGCTCTGTGCCTGCAATTGCTAACTCAATTTTACATAAAATTTCTGACTCGTTTTTATGTACGCATTCATTTTAAAATACACTTGAGCTTAATGTTAAACCATATCAGGGACCGCCTACACTGATCTCACTGAAAACAATATAATGTCCCATTGATTCAAAGGCTAAAGAAGGGATATTGAGTCTTCAATTTTAAATGTATTTTTTAATTGAACCACTATACATGCAGTGTTCTAGCCCAGGCTGACATCAGCTCTCCTTTGCAGTGGTGAGTCACTCCAGTACTCGAGGGCGAGAAACACGCTGCTGCTGCTAGGAAATCATTTTCACCACTCCTCCCACACCCACAGAGGCTGCGAGTGTTTTCCATTACCTAAAAGCTCCATCCATCTTTCCCACTCACACAAACACACACTAATCTAACCCTGTTTGATCCTGCCTGGGGTGGCCTATTGTGCTGCATTTAATAATGTCAGGACACACTTTGAACTAAACTGTCAGGTCTTAGTCCTCACATAAAGCCCTAAAAAGATTGTTCTGGAAGGAAGTAAATGAAAATGTAATATAAGTAAGACCACTGTTTCATTGTGTTTGTGTTTTGTAAACAGGGGATTCCATAACATTTCCTCTACAGCAGCAGAGGTCATTCATGTAACCCACATTCTCTCTCCTTGTGTAATCTCCCTGCTCCTCTTCCTGTGCTCCTCCTTCCACCCTGCACCATCTTTAGACCTACATATAGACCTATTGATTGAATTATTTATGTCAGGGAAGGGCAGTGTGTTTGCTTTCTCCTCTTTATGTGGTGGGACACAAGCAGACAGGCAGCACTGACTTACAGTTACTGTATATAGTCATGGAGTCGCCCTCCAGACTGATGTGGCTCTAAAAATACAACAGAAAACTGCTAATTGAGGCAGCTGTGAGCTTTGAGCTACCATCTTTTTGACCATTTCTGTCCAAGCAGCTTCACAAAGTTGTCGCCTTTCAACAGTGATTATCGAAGAAAAGCCCAAAATGTTTTCTGTTGTAAGTTATTTCTCTCAAAGGTGTGCTAATCAATTTTACATTAACAACTGACCTAATAGCTGTGTCATATATGAGATGTTGTTTGTAGTAAAGAGCTTACAGAGAATTATCCCCCAACTGCAGTTTATCCAGCTGCAGAGAACATTTTTCCTTTTTCACAGCTCCCTGTCATATAAAAAGGCAATAGAAAGGGATAGTTTTGACCACAAACACTGCTCTCACACCAACCCTTTCTCTAGCAGGAGCTGAAGAAGTCTTGACTATATGCTGTCTGCAGTCCACAGCAGACAGACAAAACAACTAGAATTTAGCAGCTGAAGGGCCAGATTTTTCCCTCAAGAGTCAGTCAAGGGCAAAACAGAGCAAAAATAAGATGAATACTAGACTTAAACTCAGCAGGTTGACACAAATACAACTTCATATGAAAGCTGATAAGATAAGATAAAGATAAAGATAAAGTTCTTTATTTCTCCCCACTCCAGGGGAAATTTACATTGTTACAGCAGCTTTATTTACAATATATACAAGGGTGGCAAAATTTTTTAACAGAAAAAATAAAAATAAAAATAAAGTTTAAAAGTGCAGAGATGTGCAGTGCAAGATCCTGGATGTTTAAGATGGAAACTGTTCATTAATTCATTAGCCTCAACAACATTATAAAATAATAAGAAGATTTTGTGTTTACAGCTTGTTGTGTTGACTCCAGGTGACCTTAAAGGCCAACACTAGTTTTAAAATTCACTCTGGAACAGTTAAGCAACTGTCATCAGTCAGGGTTTATTATGAATGTGACTTATTAACTCCCATAATGCCCCTTATCATTTTTACCTAAACAACAGAAAGCACTATTGCTCTTTTTCATTTTCATAATCACTGAGTAAAACCTATTCATTCACTACCTTTACCCAATGCCTTTTTGGCCTTGATTTAGACATGAACATCGCTTAGCAATTCAAATGTTGACTCACATGTTTCACTTGAAAGAAGATATTCAGATATTTCAGATGTTGGCTAAATCCAGTAGTCAGCTTTCTGTCCTACAAAAGTTCTGTCTCTTCCTGCTATTGTCTGAAATTTCTTTCAAATGCATTATAGCCCCAAAATAGATAAATTTCTAATGTAAGGCTGCACAGTAGCTCAGTGGTTAGTACCTTCACTTAGTAGCTAAAAGATCCCCAGTTTGTGTCTCGACCTGGACCTGGGATCTTTCTGCATGTTCTTCCTGTACATGTGTGGGTTTTCTCCAGGTTCTGCAGCTTCCTCCCACAGTCCAAAAACATTATGATATTGATTGGTGATTCTACATGGTTTGTAGGTGTGAATGTGAGTGTGATTGTTTGTCTCTATATGTAGTCCTGTGATAGACTGTTACCTGTCCAGGTGTCCCCTGCCTTCACCCTCAGTCAGCTGGGATAGAGTCCAGCCCCCCATGACTCTGATGAGGATTAAGTGGTGTATAGATAATGGATGGATGCAATGATGTTTCTATTTTTAAATAAAAAGCTCCAGTAAGTAACTAGATGATCCTAATTTGTTAAAAACTTTAACTTTACAAAACTAATTAACATGTTCAATTAGTTCAACAGATAACAAGTAAAAATTGGACTTTTTGAAGGTATTTTGTTTTGTATTTGGTATCAAAGTATTTTTACTATCATTGATGTCAGTGTTTTTTTTTTTAATTATTTTGAGAAAAGTGTCCGTTTTATGTATAAGTTCAAAACAAAAGTGCCTGAATATAAAAATGATGATTTTTAGAAAAAAAAAATGCCATAAGCTCATAAATTAAAGTTGCACTGAGTACTTTTGATCACTTTGTTAATAGACTCTCTTCACCTTTTCCACTGTTTAGTTTCCTGTACCAACACCAGGCCATATCTGTTACAAAAATGCAATCAGCACCATTTTACAAAAGCTGTCAAGTTTGGTGCATTTACTACATAGGATCTTCAACAAAATGATGTAAGACTGTCTTGTTTATTCTTCTATAAAGATCCGAGTAAGATTTTATCATCATGATTGGTCCTTCTATACTAAGGCTTCAGTTAAAATGTTCGCTGTCCTCTACTTTATCCTTGACTCCATTTACATTCCTTGCATCAACCGAGTAAAGATCAAATCCTTTCCTCTCTTGCTACCAGCTCCGTGAGGCTCAGTGTTTTTTTTTCTTCAAATATCTGAAAACAAAGGACATTTTATCCTCTTAGGGTATCAGATGAAGTAACAGGAAGTCGCGTGTGGCCAGTGGACAGTCACCACTCCCACATGTAGCATAGACCAGATGCTGTAATTCAATTAGTATTGAGCAACGAGTCATATACAGCTTCAGACAGCAGCAGACTGGACACTAAGACTTCTCTACAGTCACTGCAAGCAGTAGTGTGACATCAGGCTTCCAGGTTTTTGGATGTAGGAGCTCAGACTGGGGTGAGGTGGTGTGAGAAAGGGCAAGTGTGGAAGGATATAGCAGCTTAATCTTGTTAGAGTCTACACGCACAGGGAGCCCAGCTGGAAAACACTGAGAGCACAGACCACAATAAATGCACCAAATTTAAAGGAGAGTAAACGAGGTGGATCAATGTGAACAATTTTTCTTCACTGGCTTTCTTAAATAAATCTGTAATGGTCACAAAAAAGAAGATGCAGATAAGTGGGAGAAGAGTAAATGAGGGATTTAGAGGATTTGAGTTGAGCTTGTTTGGACATAAACACATAGGATCTGTCTGGCTACTGCTGAGACAAATCTCTGCTTGACGTCAGTCGCTGCCCAAGTTTCCTTTTTCTAAGGTACAAGCAGCAGGGAATCTGTCTGTGGTCCTACCTTTAGTTTCTCGTGACGAGTGACTCTAAGGAGATGGTGCATTACAGGATTAAATGGATGCTTTTGCTCACTAGTTTTTAATCCAGATCTGTAGTGGAATTTGTCACCTTTTCTGACCTTATCTCTACATGAGATGCAGAGACCTGGACTTTACTTATACACAGTACAAGGAGCTGACAGTTTGATTGGCTAAATATATGATGTTATGTCCCAGCAGAGAGCAGTGCAGCTGATAAATGGGGCAGTGGGACGGATGTGATGGTGCACTTTTATTGATTAGGATGAGGTTCATTGTCACTAGACATAAAGCCCTGCTGGTAACATGATTAACTTATTGTTGACATGACTCTACATCAGTCACTATATCATAGATTCATGAAGAGGAGAACACACTGGCTAAAATGATGTCTGTGAGGATGGGCTGCTACTGCTACTTGTGTAGGTTCTTTTTAAGCTTGCTGTAAGTGAAATAAAAAGAAAACCCAAAAGCTGCACACAGACTTAAATGTTCAGGTATTACTGGGCAGATAGATGTTAATCTTTTATGAAGACATTTGCACGTAGTGTCGGCATCTTAACACTAACAAGACAAAACAATAAACAAGAAAAGCACTCTACTCCAACAAGTGGTTGTATCATTTCTGACAGATGACATCTTTAAACAACTTGTGGTCCACAGTGGTGGATTTGTAGTAGGATCACAATCATGTGATCATCAGCAGGCAGCTGACGTAGTGATCACTGGTTGTCATGGTTACAGTGACGCCGTGCCGCTGTCTCGCAATGATACAGAAATCTTTAACAAATCCATGGATCCAAACTATAAGCTGTATCACTGAGAAAAATCTAATCACTTGGTCCTTATTTCATTTCTGACATTCCCTGAAAATTTCATCTAAATCCGTTTGTCCGTTTTTGAGTAATGTTGCTGACAGACAGGCAGACAGGCAGACAGACAGACAGACAGACAGACAGACAGACAGACAGACAGACAGACAGACAGACAGACAGACAGACAGACAGACAGACAGACAGACAGACAGACAAGCGTACGCCGATCGTTAGCGAACTCTGCTGTGTTCCTTGGTGGAGTAATAAACTGAGTTAGATTCAACTTACTGCTAAACATCAGTTAATGTGATGTTAAAGATCCATGGTGATTCTGTGGATGGAAATGAAATAACCAAACTGTTACATAACTTTTCGTAACATGAGTTTTATCATCTCTGAATTTTATGTATACATTTTGATGACACTATAAGCTTAGGCACAGATAATTCACTTAAGACATGCAGTGAAAATATACGTTGTGAAATCCAGATATGTTAATGTAATTCATGTGGTTTTAAAGGGTTAATATTAAACTGGCTGACATCACCTGCACTTTATGTAATGCCACATTTTACATGCATAGTATTTTTCTCACACTGAATGCACAACAAGAAAGATGATTAAGAGAAATTGTAGATAGTAATTTTTAAATCTGATCAAAAGCAGAGATTGGCTACTAAAGGGAGTGGTACGCCTGATATGGGCAGACTAACCTCCCATTTCACCGTCATCCAGGAGGCTTCTTAGGGAGTTACAGCTGAAGAAGTCTCTTGGATGAGAGCTGAAAAAAACACAGTCACCATTTATTTATTTATTTTTGATGTTAGATTTTGCTAAGTTTGGCACAATCAAAATTGTAAATAACTTGGAAAAAAACTATTTCTACCGGTATGAATGTTATTGTGCGTATATTGAATCACCAAAATATACAGCAAGCAAATTAAATAATTAAAATGATTTGCTCTCAATATGGTGAAAGCTTTTGCAGCTCCTAAAGGAAGCTGTTTGTACTTCATGCTTGATCGTGCTTAATTTAGTTATTCACCTTCTCTCATTACTTGTCTTTATTGTCAGCCCAGCTGTAGGGAAACCAAACTGTTCATCTCTTTGAAATAAACATTTAAATGCAAAAAGATGAAATTACTTCATGTGCATAAGTTAAATAACTTAGCAAATGAAGTACTTAAATGGGAACATACTTGCTTAAGTCACAAATATTCCCATTTGACATTTTCCACAGAAAACTCACTAGATGGCGGCGTTGAGCCAAAAATGCTCTAACATCTCAGCTCCAACATTATGACATCATGTGGAGAGAACACTAAGGGGGACTGTACTTTTAAATGTTGCCAACATATGTGAAGTGCAGAAAACTAAAAACGGAACCCTTCTTATTGTGTTGACGCAGACGCACGTCATTTTTTCCTTCTCACCAATCATCATTAAACCACTCAATCACTCACTGAAGTACATCCAGGCCAAATTTCAGCTCTCTCGGGGGTTACGCTGTTTGAGTTTATAGATTTTGAAAAATGTCCAAAAATGACACAAAATTGTCCAAAATATGACTTATAAATCAAAATGGCCGGCTTCCTGTTGAATTATGGGTAATGATGCAAGAGGCTTTTTTTGTGTGTCTTGACAAGTTACATATGTGTACTGAATTTCGTAGCTCTAGGTGAAACGCGGCCCGGGGGCTGAATTTTCTTAGTTTTCTAGGGGGCGCTATTGAGCCATTTTGACACGCACGCATGCCTTTCCCCTAAAATATAAAATTTTTCGCCGGTCCTGATGTGTGTGGTGATTTTCATGCGCTTTCGTGTGTGTTTAGGGCATCAAAAATGACGATTTCCTGGCTGATGAAAAAAAAAATTCCTAGGGTTTCAATAGGTTCCTCACACCTCTTTGTGATGCTCGGACCCTAATTAAACAACTGAATTAACACAAAAACTATCAAATGCAATATAGTTCGATGTTATAAATTACATCAAACTATATTGCTTTCTATATATCTTCGTAGTCGTCTCTTCTGTTGCATGATCCTGGTACCCGTCAGATGTCACATATCAGTTTTTTTGACAATAGAGAAATAATAGAAACTTTGTATTAATGTTTTAGACTAGGGGTGTAAAACATACAACCCGTAGGCCACAATCGGCACACCAGAGGGTCCAATCCAGCCCACAGGATGACTTTGTAAAGCGTAAAAATTTCAGAGAAAACATCAACTACAAATTGTAAATTTGTAAAACTGTAAATTTAAAATAATTTCTAAACCATGACAAGTGGTTTTGATCATAAAGTAAAATGCTATATTGTTCAGTTCCAGATACCTGTGACTAAATGTTGTGTTCCTTTGTAGACACTGCGATCTGTAAGTTGAAATATGTAAACGATAAACTGAGGCATAATGTTGTTGAAATTGAACTTATTTTTCTCAAGTTATTTCAGGTTGTCCATAATATTTTGTGAGAAGATAATTCATTAAATGTGAACATTTTCAGAATGTACTTTTTTGCATTCAAGCAAAGAGAAACATTTGGAGTTGTGGTTATTCATAGGTTATTATGCTGTGATTTTACTGGTCCGGCCTACTTGAGATCAAATACAGCTGTATGTGGCCCCTGAACTAAAATGAGTTTGACATCCCTGTTTTAGACTCATAGTGGGAATTCTTGCCCTCTTTTTTATTTAGGAAAACCTACAAATTCCACGTGTTGCTGCGACACATTCTGGGTTTAAAAAGCGCCTTGTTGCCGCCGTAATGTTAACCCAAAGCTGTCCACATTATGTGTTCCTTCAGGACGATAGCCTACTGCCAGTGGGTGGACAACCTGGAGGAAACTCAGAAGCTGCTGGCCATGAGCGGACCTCTTAGCGACACGCTGAAGTGGCTGCTGAGCCACCTGAACGGCAGCATGGTGCGCAGGGAGATGTACGGCCACGGCATCGGACGCTTCTCCAAGGAGGAGGTGTACGCACTGATGGAGAAGGACATGAGGACGCTGGCCACTCTGCTGGGTAGGAAGAGGATGCTCATTCCATTATAAGTACCACTTACCTCAGCAAAGTTATGTCTAAAGGACTACCTTAACTCTGTTATCTGATACATTGCAGAGTTGGCAGTTTTTTTCAGTTTATGGATAATGAAATTACATCCTTATCATAGTACAGATTCATTTCCATTGGTAGGATGGTTTTTATTTAGTTTTGTAGGATCGCATTCTTAAAGTCAGTTTGGTGGATGAATAGTTGTGGAAAAAATGACAAAATTAGAATAACATTTCATTCACAACCTAAAAAGTTAAATCAGGCACCAGAAGTTTTCGTGCTGCTATTAGACAGAGAAGGAGAAAAAGAGAATCAAGCTAGTTTGTTGGCGGTATTCCCACACCGTGATGCTCACAGGGAAAATTGTTAGATTTCAGGCTATCATGGCAGAATATTTGTGACTAAGGCAGTCTGACAAGTTATCTTTTACAAGTGGCTTATGTTCCAAAGATTCATTTATGTGGCTTTGATATATGTCAGTATGAAATCCTCATTACCTCCTTGTTTGCACTTGAATTCTTATTGAGATACAGACAAATAAATGGAACAGGGAACATTCTGGATGCAATATCAGTGTTCAGATGGAAACAAGCAGTCAGATGGAGGAAAGAAAAGCTCTTTGCATTGATCTGTTTGTGTCATTTAAACCAATGTTGTAAAATGGAAAGCCATTTCCAGAGTGAAAGCATCAGTACACTCTGCAACCATATAGCGTCTCCTTGTTAAATGTTTGCTACGCATAAGTGCCAGAAGTGTGGCTCTGAAATCTGTTGTTGTTGCCAGAAGTGCAGCTTTTCCAGCGTCAAGATGAAATTAGTTTACTATCAAGTGTTTTCTCTAAAGCAGGGAGCCACACAAGGACTTAATAGCTACTATCCCCACTTGGCCACACTGTAGTGTTTGACTTTTTCTCTGGATTATTAACAGTGATTACGAATAATAAAAAAAGAACAACTTTGACTTTAGCATTGTGGGTAACTGGAAGCATTAAAGCAGTGGTTCCCAGCCAGGAGGTACTGCAGCAGTTGACAGGAGGTACATGAAAGATTGCAGAGTAGTTAAAGTATTTATTTGACAAAGTAGATATAATTCCATAGAAAAAAAAAATATCCTCATGTGTGTGTTTTGGAGACTAACTATCTGAATACAAGCATACAATAATATTGAATTTCCCTTCGGGGATAAATAAAGTTATTGTATTGTACTGTATTACAACTTGCTTAATCCTTACTAGTGAGCTAACAGCTGTCACTGCAGAATTAATGGTTTAAATAGGTAGTTTTAGGGTGGATATACATTTAAATTATTAGCCAAATGGATAATTAATGGATAAGGAGTTGAAATCCATCCTTTATATATACACCACTTAATCCTCATCAGGGTCAGGGGGGTTGGAGTCTATCCCAGCTGACTGAGGGTGAAGGTAAGGACACCTGGACAGGTAACAGTCTATCACAGGACTACACATAGAGACAAACAATCACTCTCACATTCACACAGTTTAGAGTTACCAATGAACCTCAGCATGTTTCTGGACTGTGGGAGGAAGCTGGAGAACCTGGAGGAAACCCACACATGTACAGGGAGAACATGGAGACTCCATGCAGAAAGGACACGGAACGGGCATCTTCTAGCTGCAAGGCGACAGCGCTAACCACCAAGCCACTGTGCAACCAGAAGTAGAAATATTTACCAAAAAATATTGGATACATTGAGGGGATAGTTTGCTCAGAGTAATAGTTGAAATAATAAAGTTCAAGTTTAAAAATACTGAAAGTAATGATAAATGCCTGAAATGTTCAGCCAAAGGTAATGGGTGAATAGTTTTACTAAATAAGCTAAAAGTAGTAGAAAACTGGGTAAAAACACAGAGAAAAGTGATGCGTAAACAGTTGATATTACTGAAGGTTGAGGATGAAGTATTGAAACATCCATGAGTGCCCTGCTGGTAATACATTTAATTACTACAATGTCTGCTTTTTGTTGTGTTATCTGCCATCTAGTTTAAATCAGTTGAGAGACTCATGCTGTTGATATATTAGCACTTCATTTCATCTGATGGAACTATCAGAAAACATCAGACAGAAACACAGTTTGTTGGGTTACTAGAAAATGTTTCTGTTGACATTTACTTGCATGTTTATTTCTCCATTGCTTTGGAAACAGATTTTTTCTGTGCATCAGAAGTTGACATTGTTGTTCTTTGTCCTGTAGGAGATAAAAAATACTTCATGGGCTCCAAGATGTCTACATTAGATGCTACAGTGTTTGGGCATCTAGCTCAGGCCATGTGGACTCTACCTGGGACACGACCAGAGCAACTCATCAAAGGTCAGTAGATCGGTTCAGAAATCAGACATGAATGACAATCTGCTGCAGAACTTTCATGAACATTTAGTTTTCTGCTGCCCTGTTTTCTTGGTGTTTTTTCTTTGTAGCCACTAGATGGCAGCGATGCTCTACTGCACTGCAGTGCTGCTGACACCGGCTTTGATTTGCTTTAACATCTTGCACAGCGTTGTTAATAAGAGGGCACTTAAGTCTCTTATCTTTTCAGAGAAACAGTATCAGAGCTTGTGATGTCAACAATGAAGATTCTGCGTGTTAATACTTCATTTATCATCAAAGTGGTTGTTGGAAGAGGACAAGACAAAAAAAAAAAAAAAAGCGTGCCATCAGACTTGTATTAGACCCACAGTGCCATTAAGAACCTGTGATGCTTCCTGCTGTGTCTGTTAAAGCTCATACATGTGAACCTGCCGTCTCCCCACAGGAGAGCTGATCAACCTGGCCATGTTCTGCGAGCGGATGCGGAGGAGGTTCTGGCCCGAGTGGTTTGTGGAGGTGGAGGATCTTTACTATGATGGAGACAGTGAGAGCAGCAGTGGTGGCTCCCCTACAGGCCAGCTAGACTTTGGCCTCTTCTCCAGAACTGACACTCTGGACGACAGCGACGGCAGCAGCCAGTCAGCCGGACACAGTCACACAAACTCCCCCGACTCCGACCACTCGCTCTTTGACTCGGACGTGGGCACGGGGTCTGACAATGACATTCAGCTTAAAGAGGAGTTAATGCCGGACCTGGAAGTGTGACCTGCGATCGGCTGACAGCTTGAGACTGACGGGAGGCTGGAACATTTTGCTGTGCGGTTTTTGCTTCATAAGATCTGGCTGGAACAACCTGTCCAGACGACAGCTCGCACAGCTGAAGAAAATATTCCAGCTCTTCCAACTGCACTACCCAACATGTTTCAGCATCCTAATGGACAGACTGGGTGTTTATATGCAGAGGATACAAACTGAACCTCCTAATAATACACATGCTACTGTACGGTTTGTCCCCTCCCGTAACATCAGAACTGTCCCCGCGGCGGTTCGTCTTTGCCTTATTTGTTTCGTCCTAAGATGCAGAAGCTGGTGTGAAAGGTTAACACAAGGGAAACATCTCATCTAATGAAAAGTGCGGCTGCAACGGAAGAGCGTTGCAAGACAAGACAGGTGGCTCTTCACTTGCTATGAAATGATGCAACTAATCACCACTCTGCCACGTGTCATAACGCACAAATCCATTCAGACAGGTAGAGATTGATCATGCATGTGGCTACAACGGAACAGCTGCTGTGTCTCTGCTGTTTAACCATCCATGAGCTGAAGAGTAAACGCAGATGACATGGAGTGCCAGTCCATGCCCCTAGATTGATCCCTGTGTCATTTCCTTTACTGTATGTGGAAAGAATCTGTATCAAGAATGATTAGTGTCTCTATCAGACTGCGACTCGAGATCCACTAGTAGGCCTGTTGAATATGAGGAAGGATGAGCAGATTTGTGCCTGTTTCATTTACCGGTTATCATCCTTATTTCTCTCCAGTAAGTGAATATCTTTTTGCACTTTGTTACTGTTGAACTTTGAGTTTTTGGTCATTTCATTTCCTTTCAGTCTCATTCAAGAGCTGTAGTTTGTGTATTTGACCACTAGATGGAGTCAGCAGTCAGCCTGTTGCCTTCTCCATTCTGTAACGTCAAGGTCATTCCATCCAGACAGCTCTTTTAACTCATGAAATTACTTCTACTTCATTCCAAAACTTTAATATTGTGGTTCCTATTCAGAGGTGACCTGTCAGAGTGTGTAGGTGTGATGTGCGATTGCATGCCTACTTACATACTGAAAAAGTGAGCACAGCATTAAATCAGCCTTAGTGCTCAGAACATTAAAACAATGGGTGACACTTCTCTACAACAGTTACTGTTGTGATATTATTTATTATCAGTGCCGTGTGGTTATTATTCTTTCTTATGTGTCAAATATATATTTTTTGTTAATCTTTGTTTTCTTATTGCTCTCAAAGAGAGATGTTATTTTGCACTAGTGGAAATTTATTTTCACCTTATTTCAGTGGGAGAAGTCTGCTGTGAAGGTACAGAATAGGCTAAATGAATGAGAAACATGGATGTAAAGGAGGACGCTGAGTGTTTTAATCATGAATCCACCGCGAGGGGACTGTGCTGCTTATGTCAGCTGTGTGTATGTGAATGTTACTGGGTGTGAATGTCATCAGTGAAGCAGTTGATGAAAAAGTCTTTGCAGACTGAGTCAGAATACCAAATCAATCAGAACTGCATATCGCTACATGAAAAAGTTAGAATTTGGACCAAAAAGTCTGGAGAAGTGTTTGCTTTTGTCTGTCACGTTAAGCTAGGTGGAGGTGCACGTAATCGAAATGTGATGCCTGTAAAAAGAGATTGTGGTTCACATAGAGTAGGTGTGGTTCGTATTGAAGGGTCGGAAACACCCAAATTACAAAATACCTTCTCTTACTTACATCAAATGGTATCTAGTCATGCAGATAGTTTTGGTTTTGTTGGTCCAGGTTTTGTTCTTTATCAGTCTCTAATACAGGAAACACATTGTCAGGGGGTTTCATAGTGCCTGTTTCATCAGTAGAAAGTAGTTCCAATGAAACAGTTTAGAATGGAGCTGTGGCAAAAAAAAAAAAAAAAAACAGACTAAAATGACTGCAGACATGTAAATCAGACACATGAATTTGAACAAAGCACATGTTGAGGTAAAATCTGATTCATGTCAGGAGGAACTAGGAGTTGGGTCTTAGAGTTTTAGATTTTGTCAACCATAAATTAGATACTAAAATTAAACACATCAAATATTACATATTTTACAGTGTTTAAAACTGTAGTTTGGATGTCCATCACAAAGCGACAGCTGTCAGGAGGATGTGTAGGTTTAGGAAACAGAAACGTTTCTGTATATTTATTAAAAGCTGCTATAGTCAGTATTTTTATATTAACAATGAATCAGATGTATGTATAATGTGATCGGAGTCAGCTGCAGTGATGAACCTGCAGTGAATTATCCCCTGACTTTACAGTTTCCCTTAACTCGATGGAGAGTTTTAGCACCTCTCACCTTATTGTTTCACTTTTACGACTAACAACGTCATGGTTTCAGTTCGACTTTACTGTTTTTATCTGCATCATTGTCAGAAATACAGACACAACAACTAGCTAGTGGACATAGTTGATATATTTCCCTCAGGAGTTGGACACCAAACCAACAATAAATGTAAAGGCAGTGTTGTATTTACAGTCTGTTCTGGTGCCCCACTTATCAAAAATAAACCAGTTCAACTTTAAATATTCAATCCAATTCCATTCACTCTCATTGTACTGGAGAAAAGGTGGTTATCTTAAAACCTGGACAAGGAAAACCCAATCTAGATGCACATCTCGTACCATTTGAGGTACCTGAGTAGATTTGACTTTTTGCAGTTTGAGGGAATAAAACGCTTTTTAAAATTGTAGCCTTGATAAGTGAGTTAGTTGAGCGAAGAGCAGAGTTTGATCCAGATGTTGGGATTGTTGTAACAACCTTCTTCCATCATGTCGTCCTGACCCACCTCGGCGTGGGTCGTGTGCTTTTCTGTCGCCTCATCCAGTCTGGGCGTCATATACAGTTGGACTGCTTTAATCAAGCCATATTAAAACTAGATGTCTTGTTATTGGAACCATGTCATAGCATTACTGCTGGCGTAATGTAAATATTGTATGTGTGACAAAGTGTAGAATACTGTATGTAGAGCTGACTGACTGATCAAACTACCTATGGCTGTGCAGTCGTTAAAAACCAGAGCGACTGGATGATTTCATTAAAGAATAGCTGTGACAATTTTAAATACGTTGTCATTACTGAATTTATTCTGCATCTTTATCATGTGTTTGGGGTTAATAAAAACAGCCTTGATCTCATGAAGCGGCTTTATTGAGCCGCAGATGACATTTTAGTGTGTTATAATGTCAGATCTCGGACTGTATTTTTGCCGTTGTGTGTTTTTTAATCATGCTAACAAGTCGCAATCATTCCGGTGCGGAGGAGGGGGGCTGATTAAGAGTCTGCCAGCCACTGCAGGCGAGACGGGAGGAGAAGAGAGGAGCAGGAGTTGGAAGAAGAAAACTTGGGAGGGAGCGTTGAGGCCAAAAAAAAATCAGGCGGGGAAAGGAGAAAGTTAAGCCAGGGCAAAGCGGGAAGTAACCAGGAGCAAAAAGGAGAAAGAGGGGTGAGGAAGAGGAGGAGAGGAGCAGGTGGTGGAGAGGAGAGAAGGGGTGAAGAGGCCAGGACTGGGGAGTGAAGGGATAGAGGAAGTCGCTGGGGAGGAGGAGAGAGGGAAGGAGCATCAGGAGTATTTGGAGGGGAAGGAGCAGAGTAGATAGGGGTAGATAGGGAAAGGAGTAGACTGGAGAGGAGAGGAGAGAAGAGGAGGGGATGAGGCGGCTGGGCGAGGGGCCCGGGGAGGAGAAGCGAGGGCCACGGATCAGGAACCAGGCTCCCGGGGGACGGAGCAGGTGCAGGCTGCGAGCGAGGCCTTTGGGCCTGAAGGGGCTGCCAGAGCTTAAAACAATCTGCACTGCTCCTTTTTTAATTTGGCTCCGTGAACAGCCCACCCTCCACACTGACTGTCTCTCGCTCTCTCTGTGCTTAACAGATCAGCGAGCCACAAAGAGGGGTAAACACACACAGAGCAAAATTAAAATCGGAACTCCCCTGGCACGGCAAAACAAATTAGAGCAAACAAATTACAGAGAGTCAACACACAAACAGTGGAGCATCTGTGGCTCTCTGGACTACCGGAGCCGGTGGCTACCTCCCACACCACCACCTCCAACCTATAGTACATGTTCACAATAAACTCTGTGTCAATCCCACTGGTTCAAACATTTTCCTTTCAAATCGCTCTTTAAAGCAGTCCTCCGTATGGTGTTTTGGGGATTGTCTTTGTCCTTTGCAGGTTTTGAAGCAGCTGCAGAAGGTTTGAAAGAGACTTGATGACCAGGGATGTGGTTTTATGAGCACCAGTGTGTGTCAGACATAAATACATGTACAATATTCCAGTCTCGGATACCAATTAAGTGTAACACACCTGCTTTCTCTGCTGCCCTGTCATTCATCCACTCTACAGTTAGTCTTCATAAATCCTACATTTTTTTTCTTCCCCGATAAATGTGGGCAAATTTGGATGATGGAGCTACAATTCAGTTTGGCAGCATAAAAAGTACATCATAATGAACACTAGGCCTCAGTGAAGAGTGAGCTACCTTCTAAAATCACCATGTTCACTGATGGTCCACAATCATGAGGGAAAATATGTTACATACAACTTTTGTCAAGGATGGTTGGTTGCTGACAATTCCGAAAACAATTATTGGATGAATTTCTGAGATATCGGTTGTATTCCTTAGAATAAAGGTCCACTGAGATTTTATCCAGCGCCATCATCAGGTTACAAGTGAAATTTGTCCAATATGACCTGTGAAGCTGATGGAGTCTTTAGTGCTAATTTGCCGCTGCTCACAAAGTAACATCCTGAATACACCAAGTTTAGTAACTCACATGTATTTCATCTGTTACTGTGTTCTAGGTTTCCTATTTTTTTGTTTGTGAGCTCAGTTGGTTTTGGCTGGCCCTCTCCCTCGGCCCCGTGGCCCCTCTGGCCCTCTGGCAGTAGCTGTGGCCTGTCCATCTGCCTCCTACTGCCTGGGTCTGGTGGGACAGGGGCCATGGAAGACCCCCCGCGCCCCTCTCAAAACTCCTCCGCACCCAACACCCTCACCAGCCCCCAGGCCAGCTGCTCAGGCCCCTGAATCTGCACAGCGCTGCCAGGTGGGCCCCAGGACATGCAGTTGGACCTCCTCACATACACACATGTACACGGACGAACACACAAGCACACGCACACTCTCACAATACCAACACATATGCTCAGTAAGCCTCTTTACAAATGGAAGCCCTGCAACACACATGGTTACACGGGTGGCCCACTTGAAAAAAAACTTCCTCTCATACACCCACACACACTCTATGAATGTGTGCCAACTTTTTAACACACAGCCTTTGCAGGCTCAGGTGTTTCCCACAGCTCCCTATAATAGTCTGAGTTCACAGGGGTGGGACACCAACAGGTGGCGCTGTTTTCTTTACTAATTACAGCTTTATTTATTCATTGGCATGTGGAACCTTCCAGATGACTTTGGCTGGCCTGCTCATTCACAGGATAAAAACAAAAGTGTGTGTGCATGCGTGTGTGTGTGTGTGTGTGTGTGTGTGTGTGTGTGTGTGTGTGTGTGTGTCTGTGTGTGTGCACATGAGTGAGTGTGTGTGTGTATGAATGTGTTTTTTTTCCAGGATGCTTTCTACTCTCCCGTGAGACATAAATCATCACCTG
This sequence comes from Amphiprion ocellaris, assembly GCF_022539595.1. Classification (NCBI taxonomy): domain Eukaryota; kingdom Metazoa; phylum Chordata; class Actinopteri; family Pomacentridae; genus Amphiprion; species Amphiprion ocellaris. The sequence continues at coordinate 30,663,958 of NC_072774.1, forward strand.
CCTTCCAGTTCTTGTATACTTTTACAATATTTTTTTGTGTTTTCATGCATTTTTTTTTAAATGTCAGTTTGTTCCTCTGTCGTCTATACCGTTGCCTACCAGTGTCATCAGTCCCAACAGGATCCTCACAAGCCACTGGCACATTAATAAACCAGTAGAGCTTTACTGAACATCAAAATATAAACTGTATATAGCTCCTAGTTCAAATCTTAAATGTGGTGTTCCACAAGGATCAATATTTGGACCACTTTTGGTTTCTCTCCCATTTAGTCATAAAACACAACACTGATTATCACTGCTGAACAAATAGCACAAATGTATTCTCCTTTAACAGGTCCCTATATTGAATACCCAGGAGACTGAAAAGTTGCATCTGATCTGTGTTTGCATGAGCTACCAGAGCACTTGGAAATCTTCCTTCTGATGTGCAAGGCTTCATAGGGATTTTCTTCTTATTACTCCAGTACAGTACTAGGTCATGATGGGGTCAGAGCTTCCATTGTTTTAGCAGAAACTCCCACTGCAAATTCAGCAGGCAGGTCTGTTGATTTAACAGACCTGCCTGCTGAATTTGACTTTAACTATCATCTTTTTCCTCTTTACTTTGCTATGGTTCAGCCCTGTCTTCTGGAATTTAGCTTCATATATTAATAAATTGTTCGATGTACAATACTGGTATCATATGTAACTGCTAACAGATAACTTTTTTTTAGACGGAATAAAGCACCACACTTGTTAACTGCACTGATGTTGCTAAGGGGGTGTTAGGGGTGAATGGTGGGTTTGCAAAGCACTTTAGGATCCACATACAGAATCTAGACAACATTCAGACAACAAGATTGACAACTGTTAAGATTAGCAAAAGCTTCTAGTTTTGGTTAACTTTTAATAAGCATGCTATTGATTTCACAGTATTTCCCTAACCTTAACCAGATGCTGCCAGTGACTAAACAGGTTTAATAATGCTGTAGGAGCACACAGTACAACTGGACATTGTACAGTAAGATTAGATGCTTGGACAGAACCAAATAGTCAGTGAATGTCACCAATACACTTAATCTTCTTGCCACATTCTTCATAATGACAACAGAAAACCCATTCCTGGCACCATCTTGTTTGCTTTATGTATTTCCATTGCAGTTTATTTGTATATGAACATAATTCCATGGAGACTGGGTTGCATGGTCCCTCCTAGTTTACTGGCTTTTTAGTAGTGGCTGGCTAAACATTTACCTGCTGTTGGCTTTTATGAATAATTACTTCAATTCTACTAGTGTGGTTTTATTACTTATCTATCATCGTTTAAGTCAAAGGCTAACTTGTGTAGCAGTTGCCTAAGTACACATACAGCAGCATTATCTTTGATGTGGAGTCATGTTTCTGATTACATCGGGAATGAAAGTGCAATATTTGCCCTCTTAGATCAAGTTTTCTAACTCCTCTAAGAGAAATAACCCACATATGATGAATTAAGTGTCTTGGTCAAGTGCTCAACCACCACCTGCAACCAGAATAGGTTCAAAGTGTTTTAGCTCTAATGCAGGGATGGACACCATTCTTCCTAAAGATATTCTCTCATTTGGTGTTTTGATGGAACACGCTGGTTGGAAGTTTCCCATAGGTGTTTAAATGGGCTGAGGTCCAGTGACTTTGGGGGCCATAACATATTATTCAGATCACTTTTATACTCATTAAACCATTTGGTAACCCCTTGTACCCTATTAATGGCGGCATTCAGGATAGTATTTTCCCCAATAGGATAAGTTTGATGGGCTGCACAGTAGCTTGGTGGTTAACACTTTCACCTTGCAGCTGGAAGATCCCGAGCTTCCATGTTCTCCCTGTGCATCTGTGGGTTTTCTGCAGGTTCTCCAGCTTCCTCTCACAGTCCAAAAACATCCTGAGGTTAATTGATGATTCTAAATTGTTCGTAGGTGTGAATGTGAGTGTGATTGTTTGTCTCTATATGCAGTCCTGTGATAGACTGGTGACTTGTCCAGGTGTCCCCTGTCTTCACCCTCAGTCATAGATATGCTCCAGCTCCCTGTGACCCTAATGAGGATTAAGCGGTGTACAGATGATGGATGGATACGTTTGATGAGCAACTTTGTATTAATTTGCAGTGGTCCATCTCTCTGCCAGCAAAAAAAAAACAGAGCCACTGGATCTCCTGTTTGCAGGGGTCAAGGGTTCAGGTTTTTCCTTTATTTTGTCACCCAGCTGTATCTGGATCTTTAGCTGCTAAATGTTCCACTCTGCCAACAGTTACATTCTGCAGCTAAAAATGAAGCAATGAAAACAGTCGAAAAGCAAACTGTTGAGCTCAAAGTCAGCAAAGCACCATAGAGCTGAGCAGAAGTGTGGAGTCCGAGGAAAAATCCTTGTGGGTTCAGCACTGAAGGTCATTTATGTGGTCCATCCATGTTTAGATTTCTTTACCTGAATCCTCTTCTCATAATAACATTCTTAATTTTAAATGCTGTAACTTTTGTTCACCTTCACTTTCTCCGATCTCAGACAAGCCATGAACATTGGCTGAAACTTTCCCTTGTCAAGTTTGCTTCCCTTGTCTAGATCCTTGGAGACACAGTGAGTCAGTGAGTCTCCTGATATTGTGTCGTGTTGTAGCACAGAGACAGAGACTCCGCCATGGACCAGACCCTATCATAGCTCCCCTTCTGTCGACCCATTATCTGTCTCCCCCTGTGCTCCTCTTCCCTTTTCTCCCCTTCCCTCCCCTCGCATTCCTCTGGATGTTATCTCTAGCCGCTTATGCCCTAATACCCCAATTGTTGTGCTCTAAAAACAATAATTAGCAATCCCAAACGAGACTGAGGGGTGAATTTAACAGCTTTCTTCTGATGTGTTTTTTCCTTGCTTTTTTCTCTCTCTCTTTATCTCCCCCTCCTTTTTTCATAAGAGCAAAGCGAGGTGGAGGGGGGATTCGGGGAGGTGTTGGCAAAGCCTCTTTAAACTCTCTGGTATTATGGAGGATTATTTTGTGCCGAGATCCTGGCTTGTGTGTGTGTGTGTGTGTGTGTGTTTTTTCTCTCCTTTCCTTTTCTCTTCCTGGTTGTGGCAGACACGCTAGGTAAACAGTTTGTGTCACACTTGATTGCGTTTGAGAAATTAAAAAACAGGAATCACAATAGGCCAGGGCTGAGGGATGAGGACTGGGGGGACACCGACACCATAAGACCCCGGCTCTTTAGGGACCCCTGGTACGCCGTGTGAGAGATCGGCCGTGGCAGCCACAACAATACAAGACCTCGTCCTTCAGAGAGCACTCTTCATTCCCAGTCTCTGACTCTATCTGCACTGGGCCATCTGCTCCCCTTCTCTCTCCTCTTCCTCCTCCTCCTCCTCCTCCATGACTCCTTTCACAGAGACGGTGTGTTTGAATCTGGCTCAATTATTCAAGTGTTTACAAGCACAAACACACTGCCAGGTTGGAGGTGTGTGAGTGTGCATGTGTTTTCTAGACATATTCCCCCCGTGATTCACATACATCCTGTGTCTATACACACAGAGAGTACATCTGTGCCTGTCAGCGAAATCAGTGCAAAAGTTATAACACGCCGAGCCATTTACAGTAGACACTGAGTAAAGCTCAGCTGAGGAAAATGTTGCTAAAAAGCAAAGTAATTCTCTCTTTGCTGAGATGTAGATCTGTAGGGTGCAGGAAAACAGCTGGGGAGGGCATATGACTGAAATACACATCTGTGTGTGAACGAGGCCACTGCAGTTAGAGTGCAGCCCTATGGAGGGCAGTGTGATACTACAAAAGGAACTGAAGCTGAACGTTGTGATTTCACAGACAACAGAGTACAAAGGTAGAAAAGTGTGCCCTTAATGAAGACCAGTTATAAGTAATGCTATTAGGACTTAAATAAACTGTGAACTCCAAGTCACGATTTTTCAATGAAGAAATTCTGGTTTGAGGTTTGAAATTCAGCCTTTTTATAAGGTTCAATGTGTTGCTGTGCCTGCAGGCATCCTTTGTGTGTATTTTCCCTCTTTTTTCTAGTCAAGCCTTCAAATGTTGGAGTAAATTTGTGTTGTGTGCTGTTAAGCCTCTACCTAGTGTTCTAATTCAAGCTAAAGAATATGATTTTCAAAGCTAAAGTTAGGTCAAACATTTGATGTGAGCCTACAGCTTAACCTCTAACAAAACAAAAGCTAAACTCTGATTTAGTTAAAACTTTCAGCTCTAAACTACCAACTATGAAGCTAAAACATAACTTCAACCTAAAAATAAATCTATGAACATATGTCAAACCTTAATATACATTTACTGTAAACATACACTAGAGACTAGATTTCCTAAAGCTGAGATTAATCTGAAATCTGTCAAACTGTTAAACACTTTCAGGCAGAGGGTAAAACATGGTCACCTGATGTGTGGTGAAATGACATGTCTTGTGACCTGCTTGTGAAAACTGAAAGCGAATCATTGTCTGTTTCTGCCACCGAAACAGTCCACAAACAGGAGAGGATAAACAGTTCAACTCCAGTAACACTTCCTCATGTTACACTGAGGAAAGCTTTTCCAAATCTTCACGCTTATTGAAATTATTTTGTTTGGCCTAGCTGAAATAACTGACTAGAAACCCAGCCCCTTCCTATTCTGCATTGTTTTAGCTCCTGGCTTATTGCTTTTATCTGAGCTTTTACAATGTAAATCATCAAAATGTCATTGTGATGCTGAAAACCTAGATGTACTTGTGCCATTTTCCAAGTTACATCTGTGTTCACTCACATGTTTACAAAATGTTCCAGCTCCGTTGATGTTGCTGCTGCAGGAGACTAAACCAGCCTCCAACTATTTCAAACTAGTTGGTGTCAACCTCAGAGACTCACGGCCCGTTTCATTTCCTTTGGTCTTTACTTTGTGTCGAAGCATTTACTCGTGACTGGCCAGAGCCACAGAGACTAGCTTAAAGCCAAACACGGGCACTAACCCATTTATCACCCAGGGCTTTCTTGCTTCTGTTTGTGTTTTCCCCGTGTTACAATCAATCATGTTTAATTCAATATTCCTCACTTTGCAAAATCAAATCTGGAGTTTTGGATAAGAGTTTGTGCTTATTCGTGCAGCCCGCCTGCTTATGATTATTTGCATTTGACAATTTAGCAGGAGTGAACCTGAGACAGGTTCCACCCAAACTGTCACACGTTGTGCGTCTGTCGAGGGACCAACCTGCACCGGCCTGCCTGCAGCTCGCAGGCCTCCGCTAATATATAATCTGTTGTTATACTGTCACCGCAAGGAGCACAACCATCCCCGCGGAGACGCCACCGAAATTCATTAATCTAATTAAATATGTCGTATTGCCCAAATGAGACGCTGGTATGGCTTTGCTGCAGGATAAGTGCAAAGTAAGGCTGGGTCCCACAAGAGTAGCATACAGCCGACGTGCGCTAACGCTACTGCGCTTCATTACACTCTTAATTACCTATTGTTTCTAACTAGTTGGTGGCGTTTTAATGAGAATCTACAGGCAGTTAAATGTAATCTAAATTTTCTAATCTACTGGTCCATTACCAAGGAGTCAAAATGTTATTGGTTTTGTGAGTAATCAGACTTTTAAATGGTGCTGATATCACTCCCGGAGGGCAAGGAGTGGGTTTCGACTGTGTAATTGAATTCTGCTTTTTTTCTCCTCTTTCTTCTTCCTCCTCTTCTTTTCGGGGAGCTGAGAGGAAGATTTTTCTGCTGCGGCTGGTCGCTCGGGTCAAGGAGCATGTCTTCGGTTCCGGTCGGATCACAAGGTTTTTCCGCACATGGGTCACCATGGCGACCTCTTGGAGAAAATGCATGTGTGTCTGTGCAGAATGTGCATGTATGTGTGTATGTGCAATGTGAATATGTGTGCATGCATTACTCTGCGTGTGTGTGTGTGTGTTTCTGTGTGTGTGTGTGTGTGTTTGTGCCCCAGTCAGCCTCGGTGCTCTGCTGTGCTGTCACCTGCAGCCAGATAAGCCAAAGGATTTATCACCCACTGAATTGCCTTTGAGTGGTGGATAAAATGGCTCCAATACATTCTCGTATGAAAACGCTGCGAGGTTAATGAGAGCCAAATTCACAGAGGGCTAAATCTATTAGGTTTTCATGGACGGAATCAATCAACATGCACCACACCAGCTGATTTGTCATATTGAAGCATTGCCCGTTTGAATTCCAAAACACAATCCTCCTCACGGAATGATTCACTTTGATTTTGATTGCCTCTTCATCAAGAAGATGACAGCTATGAACTAATTTTCTTTTCGATCATGTTACACACTTATTAGCTCCGGCTGTCCTTGGCAGATGACTGATTTTCTCCTTTTATAGAGCTACAGTTGGATTTTCCTCAGGTCTGTTCAAACAGCCACAATGTTCCTGCATTGTTTTTAAATCAAATTATTTTGTTTTTACCATTTCCATTTGCGTGAAGGATTAACCTCTGTCTAATTAAATTATTGCAGAGATGTGCTCATACTTGCAGATGGATTTTCCTGATACTGAGTGTCTTGCTTATTGTGCTTATATGTGTTGTATATCTTTATATCCCATGTGGTTTGGTCATTTAAAGGATCAAGAAAAAGCTCAACATCATGGAGATTGTAGTCAGATTAATATAAAGCTTCCACCAGCAGCCATAAGCATAGCTTAGTACAACAGCTGGCCTGGCTCTATCCTCAGCTAAATGTCAAGTCGAGCAAGTCAACCCAACAGTGGCGACTGTAAAATAGTCGGAACATGTACAGACTAACCAAACAAGATAAAAATGGGCTAATATGTGAGTTTTAAATGTGCTCAATTGATGATTTTGTTGCATTTCGACAAAGCCAGGCTAGATATGACACGCTAGCTAAGCTAAAAGACACTTCTGTCAATTTTCTCATCTAACTCTTGAAAACAAAGCGAATAAGAATATTTGTCATAATGTCGAAAAGCTCTTTTAACAGAACAGAGACGAGCCAACAACTGAACAAATTGAAAGTCCAGTATCTGACCGAAACTTGCATGAAACATCCTGCTTAGGTGCCAAATTGTAATCACAATTTATTTTTGAGTCTGGTGGGTCAGGAAGTTCATTATTCTTTAGTACTCTGATACAGGAGCTGATAAAGGATTTCCAGCAGCTCAAGTCCCCGTTGGATTCTCAGATCTTTCTTCAATAGCTCTCCTCAGTTGGCAGCATGTACAGTACAAGAGAGCTGGCATCACTTTATTCTCTCTGTGTGGATGCTGTGATTCTCCACAAGAGAAAATGTCTAATCATTGCAGAGGAAATAAAAAACAGAAAGATACATTTGTCTTGGGCATCTCCTACCTTTCTCTCAGTGCAGTGATGGATGACAACCTTGGTGTTGAGTGTGTGTGTTTGTCTATTGCAGCAGTGCAAAGTGACCAGGGACAGGCGCCAACAGAAAAAGGCCCTGTCCCCCAACTAATGAGCAGCATTATTCAAATGGAGTCTTTGTTGTCAGTGCACTGCGCTGTAGTCCACACTCTGCTGTCACAGACAGCATTGCCTGATGCACCGCGTCCTCATTTTGATGCTCTATCAGTTTATTGCCTATTGAAATGCATGTGGGAAAACAAGGCACCTTGAAACTGCTGGTGAGTTTCACTGACTCTCTAGTCTGTGCAGCATCCTGCAGGTGATCACACTGTGTAAAAGTGTTCATGCAATTAATATTCTTCTGAAAGCACACAAGGAAGGATTTTGTTGCACTATTTCCCTGGGAGGAGTCAGACGAATAGAGTTTCATAGGAGGATTACCCTCCACGTTGCCAATACATGGTGTCAGCCCCAGATCAAACAGTAGGTGGGCACTGAGCAAAAGGCACAGAAGAGACAGCAAACACAAAATGTCAACAAATAGAGGAATATCACCTAGTTTGTCTATCACACTGTGGAGTCACATGAAAAAAATAAAAACGAGGAGAGGAGCTTTCAAGGTCTGCACCAGCTGACAGGAGGAGCAGCGGTGAATAAAGGAGGAGGAAAAAAAAGATGGGATTCGAAAGAGAAAAATCTGCCCTTCTACAAAGAAGGACAGGGGGAAAAAAGAAGGCAGGGTGTTAGAGGAAGCTCCTCCGACCGAGCCCATCTCCAGCTGTCACAAATCATTTCTGCTCGGGAAGTGAGGGGAGGCGAAATGTCAAAATATTTGAATAAATTCCACAGAAGCCTGTTGAGAGTGGGGCGGTGCAGCGAGAGGGGTATTGTTGCCGCCAATGGGGTGGAGAGGGGATGAGAGGGTTGGGGAATAAAAAGGGGAGTTGTGGGGTGCAGAAGTGGAGAAGGGGGGGTTTGCATGTGAAATAGCCTTCTCAGGCCTCTGTAGGAACATGAGCTAAATGGAAATCAAAGGTTTAGGCCACTGCAGTGATATTTTGCCTCATTTTAAACAATTTCCTCCCTTGTCTTGGATTACTGGTAATGACACACACAACAGACAACAGTGCAGATACACTTTGCACTTTCACGGTGAACTGTATGCAGCAGTGATTTTAAGACAGCTAGAGTCACCTCACCTCTACATCACAGTTTGGATATATATTATCTTCTTCATGTGAAATGAAAAACCTTGAATTATATGCATTTTCATACCGTCTGCATGCAAGTTTAAATGAGCTACATTAAGTGTTTTGGTAAAAACGTTTTCCCATTTGGTTTCTTCTGTGCATATTTTCATGCCAAATGCACACTTTGCTGTATTTGCTCCTATGCATGCCCTCATGTTTCATAATCCATATTCTTTTCACTCAGATGCTCGCTCACATTTATAATTAAACCGCAGTAAGACGAACATTTTTCACTGAATATTTATATAATTCCCTCTTGTGCGACTGTTAGTGTATTCTGCCATGTATATATTTATGTATATATGCTATGATTAAATGTGCAATGGCACCCTCAAGTAACATGAAAGTCTAATCTCATCTGGATGTATATTTGATATGACTGTATTGCTACAGCAGATAGTTAAACCTGTGCTATTTGTTATGATACACTGTACTGGACCTGCTATTTTTATGTGATTATTGTGTATTAGTAGCAAACAAATGCAATTGCCTCCAGTCTGTAGGGAAGCACTGCGTTGTGTGTGTTGTTTTTAGATGAGGGTGTCGATATGCACTGCTCAGCCACTGAGACTGGGTCTACCTTTGTCCTGCAGTGTGCTGCCAGTCTGAGGACAGCTCCTTTGTCTTCCTTCTCTGTAAAGTGGACACTTATCCCTGCAGTTGATTTGAGGTTTACACTTTGCTATTGTAGAGGCTTCAGCTGTACCTGCAGCGGTCTGCTGGCTGCGTTTTCATGTTACTTAATACAGAAACATGGGACTCTTTCAGATAATCTAACAGATTTATTGTATTTCCACTTTGTTCCTGATAAATAACGGATGGCAGCGATACTTGACTTTTCCAGAAGCCACTTTTGAAGAAAAACAGGAAGCAAGGGGCCAGTTATAAAAACAGTTATTTTTTTATTGAACAAACATTAAAAGGCCCATAAGTTATTTGTCTCTGAAATTATTTATTTTTCGATTAACCGAGTAAGAGCCAAGAGACACCGTTGAACATTTACAGAGGAGAGCGACGATAGTTGTAACGCTTTTGCTATTTCCCTAATAAATAAAACTACTATAAACTTCAATGTGCCTGCTACTTAAACAATGCATTGAAGTGGTTTTATGAGATATGTACAGGTTGCAACAAAATAGATTTAAATGCTGTCACTGCAGGATTGTAACATTTCCAAGATATACAGTATTAATCAATTACGTACACAACAAGAAAATGATAATTACTAGCTGCTACAGTGTGGATAATATTGTATTTGACCTACTGTAGCAGGAACCATGACAAAGGTGATTTGAGCACTTTTGTAGTTGTTAATGCAATATGTTTAGGGTTTTTCAACATGATAGTGTGTCACACCCATGCAAGAGGCATTCAGGAAGCCTTCCAAGTGTGTGGCTGACATGGAAATGAAGGCCAAGTTTGAATATGGATGTGGTCCAAGAGCTCACTGATGTCACAGCTGGTGTGATTCTATCACAAGATTCAAGTTACTGTCACTATTTCTTTGTAAAATAATGATTAACTTAGTTGACACTACATGGCAAAAACAAAGAGAAGCCATCAAATTGTAATGCAAGAAAGTTATTATTGACATTTGTTTCATTGAAGCTTGCAGCCCATAGAGGCTGGTAGCCTGAGGGCTTCACATGGAAAGGGTAGAGGGCCTTTTCAAAAACACAAACTGTAAACCAGTCAGCTCCAGTCATCCCTTTATCTGCCCATGTTTCAGGATAGTTGCAGTTCTTTGCCAAGTCACTGGCAAACTTTCATAATGTACCTAAAATGAATGAATTGTTGTGAATTAGTCGAGTAGATAATAAACCTACATATATCCTACTCTAGCTTAATATGTTCAGTTCCTAGAGAGTAGCTGCCTGCATCAGTTAGTGTTTCAGAAGGATTTGTGTAGGTTTAGTCTCAGTATTGGGTGGGCCACATTAAATGGAGGTTCAGAGGGTCCTTCCCCAGTAAATTTGAACATCAAACACTCAACTTCCTGCATTCTGTTCAATTTTTTTGTGTCAGTTTGTTCCTATCTGTGCATTAATTTATCTCGGACATGTTTTTATTGTGGTAAAGGGAAACACAAAACTCCAACACCATTCAACAATTCAAGATCTATTAGGATATACAGAGCAAGGCTCTGTCATTCTGTATTGGTCTAAAATATGTTTTTCCTTGTAGGTCATCCTTTCTCATTTATTATCTCTCTTGAGTTAACATGCATTTCAGAATTAAAGTCTCTTTTATGCTTTTATGTACAAAACTGACCAAAACAATTTAAGCTGAAATTATTTATTTTGCAGATTGTGGTTTCAGTTTTCTCTGTAGTGAAATCTTTTGCTCTCACTTACTGTTAGCAACAAAATTGAAAGGTCTTTGGGTATATTCCTTGCTAAAATGCATCGTTGGAGTCGTAGTTTACTTTTTCTCAGGAACGTTCATATACACAAACTCATACATAATTAATTCTAGTTAAAGAACAAGATATTTACACATATAACCAGAATCTAACTGAAATGATATTTAATGTGTTGTCTGGCTAGTAAAGGAGTAAAGTTTGAGAAAACAACTCCAGTGATGCCATCGGGGTTGTTTCAGCTTGGCGACTATGTACTTTCAATCTAAAGTCTATGTTACAGCTTGGAGCATGGGGTTTGAAAGATATGGATATTTGTACATACTAGTCAGGATATTGATTGCTGTAAATTGGGCTCTTCTTTAAGGAAGTGCAAGGCTGAATTGCTGAGCGCTCCTTTAACACATTGTAGCTTTGCAAAAAGAAAAAAAAATATGTTACCATTCTCTGAAAAAAAGCAATAATGACCGAGCTGATCAGCAGCTATTCATCCATGCATCCATCATCTATACACCACTTAATTGTTATTAAGGTCGCAGGGGGGCTTTAGTCTACACTCTAAGAAATTTCCCCGTAAATTCACAGTAAAGAGCTGGCAGCAAAAGTTGCCAGCAGAGCACTGTTATTCTACAGTAAACCTACCGTATCCTACAACAACAGTTTATTACTGTAACAAATATTACAGCATTATGATGTTTAGAGTTGATGCTTACAGTATATTACTGTCAGTATTTTGGTGCCATTATACTGTTATTTTACTGTTTGTACTGTAATCTTCATAAACAGTTTATTACTGTAAAATTGATATCAGAGAATGTGATGATATGAAGTGATAACATTGCTGAAAACTAATGATTTAAAAATGTCACATCTCAAAATGAAAGCCCCGGGAAATAGCATAGCATAGAAATGGCTCAGACAAGAGATGACTTTTCAACATTCAGCTTTTATTAAAACCAAGTCTGTATCAAACATATTTCAAAAACTGACTTATTTAACCCATTAAATTTTAGTAACATACAATCATTTCCTCATGGTGAATAGGTTCCCATTTTGCATGGTCTAGTTCAGGTACACTGAGTTTAGATTTCCATTTTTCCTGAACTGCAATGAAAGATATCTATATATCATTTAAATTACTTAATACTGCATTGAACACATTCAGCAGCTAACAAATTTCAAGTAATTCAAGTCTTACAAAATAAAATCTACAAAAAAATAATGATGTTTAACATGTAATGTAAATTTCCCCTGGAGTGGGGAGAAATAAAGAACTTTATCTTATCTTGTCAGCAATCTGTTTAAAAATTGCACATCACATTTCAGGTACTCTGCCTTCAGAATCAGTCTTTCATAACTCATGATCATGTTCAATAAATACCACGTCATGGAACAAACCTGGAACTCCAAAACTGAGACACGTGGACTGAAATATTTTATACTGAACCAAACACAATACTGAGACTTGTTACCTTAGAATGACAGCATGAACATCTGGTTGCAGACTGGGCTTTTCCTTTGTGAAAGTGAGGTCCTGTGTGGAGAGGTGCTGTGGGTTTACATGAAGTCCCACTCAGAGTCCATGAGTCTTTTTATAAGGGAGGCTACATGAGGATTTACAGTAGATGCCTTTTTCTGGAGCAGCTTCCCTGACCTCTTGGACATCACCTTCTCCTGGCTGGCCTTTGTTCCCCTCTCAGGGTTGATATCAAGGAAGCACCTACAATGAAATGACAAAGAAAGAGTATATTAGGTGTGGTAGGCAAAGATCCCTTAAACTTAATATGGAACTCTATCACATTCATCAAAAAAAAAAAAAAAACTAACAAAAAAACCCCCCGGAAACTAAAATTATGAAGCAAAACAGAGGCTTCCACTTATAACAGCTATTTAGTTCAGTACACATTTAAATCTAATTTTTGCAGCAGTTTGCAAAACAAGCAAATTTACTTTTCCTAAGTGGAGAGAAAAGCAACATGACACATCCTACAAACTTTTTTAAAAACTTGAAATACATGGAGGACTAAAAGTGCCAAAATTAAATAAATAAATAAACACATAATTAAATAATTAATTAACGATGTCATTAATTAATTAAAATTTGAATTAAATATGTCATTAATTAATTAAAATTGGAATAAAATACATACATGTGTTATTAAATATGTCATTAATTCATTAAAATAGCAATTCATTTTACGTAAAAAAAACATATATTATTATTTCACTATTTATTTCATGGTCCTTGTGTTGCAGTGGGTCATGAATTTATTTTATCTGTCAACGTCGCCCGTCAAAAGTCGGTGGGCGGATCCTAACACCTGATTGGTTACCCTGCACATCGAGTCAAGGCAAATCGATTCCAGATCATGGATTGATGCAGAGCTTGTGAACGCATTCCGATACACTGGGTGGCGCTATTCACCTCTACGTTGGTTTGGATTAAACAAACTTTATTGGCAACCGCTAAAGACTCGGTCCTCTACCCCAAATGTTGATACAGCGCGGTGCAAGACAATGTTTCCTTTAGCGTTTCCTTTAGCACCTACTCGGCGCGGCACGGCTCGCCACTACTGTACTGGACTCGGCTCGTCTCGGTTTAGTTGTTTTTCCATCACATTGAGTACCACCTCATCGTGGGTGGAGTCGTCATAGCACGGCGGACCGAAGGTCCTTTACCGTCATTTGTGTGCGACACAAATGCAACACAACAATAGACATGGAGGCGATGGTTCACCTGCTGCTCGGTCTGTGGCTTTCTGTCAGATTCAAAGTAATAGAAGAGTCGGAGAAAGCTGAGAGCGGCGAGTGGAAACACTGAGGAGACACACAGGAGAGTTTGGGAGGCGAGCAGCAGTATCAAGCCGAAGACAAGAGGATATGAACTAGACAACATATGAGGGTAAGCTAATGCTAGTTCGCTAGCTATCGTATATTAGTCCTGTGAACGACCCTGTAATGGCTGCAGTTTATCGCTATTAGGTATTAAAATATGTAAGTTAGGTAAAATTGGCAAGATATTCACAGATTCGGGCTTTCGGCATCAATAACTCATGAGATATATGTTGTAAAATCATAAACAATGCCTCTTTCCTATCGTTGTAAGCTAGACAATGTGCTACAAGGCCAGTTTTATCAAAAGTCGCTGTCTTTCAAGCTGCAGAAATAACATTGATGTCTATGCGCAGCTGGCTGTGCAACGAGTGAACAGGGACCATCTGCAAACAGCGAAGAGACACTAAACAAATATTCCATTACTTAACTTTTATACACTGTAGTGTCACCAAAATTACCGCAGCCATCATTTGTCTCCTGCTGGTCATACTACAACTCTTGGTTTGACACTAAATTTAAAAAAATCTGTATTTTAAGGATTTTTTATTATTTTATTATTATTTTGTTAGTCATAAAATTCAATAACTTCCCTCTTATGTACTGCAGAAAGATTACACTCTGTCTAACTATCAGTTGGCTCCTGCTGGTCATACGACAACTCTTGGTTTGACACTAAATACAAAATCCGAATTTTAAGGAATTTTCATTGTTTTAGTATTGTTTTATTAATAATAAAACTCAATAACTTCACTCTTATATACTGTAGTGTCACCAAAATAATTGGAGCCATCATTTGGCTCCTGTTGATCACACGACAACTCTTGGTTTGGTAATAAATTAAAAATCTGAATTTTAAGGATTTTTTTCTTATTTTCTTAGTAATAAAATTCAATAACTTCACTCTTATGTACTGCAGAAAGATTAAACTCTGTCTAACTATCAGTTGCCTCCTGTTGATCATACTACAACTCTTGGTTTGATATTTAACTATTTTTCATGATTTTAAGGATTTTTTTTTATTAGTATTGAAATTGTTGTTATATATCTCAAATATTTTTTGTTGTAACAGATAAAAGTGCTCATCCATTTTTTTTGGTAGATTGTGGAACATTAATAACCAAAAGTAACTGAATTTTATTTTATTTGGGTTGTTTATTGCCATGTGAAGTTGTGCACACTATTTAGTGTGCATGCTTGTGTGTGAAGTTTAAGGATTATGAGTAAATTAGCTTTGATGGCTCTTCTCTTGATGTATGTGGTGCTATATTTTTAGATCCACAGTGCACCTGTTTGTCCAAATACATGATACTGAATAGTAATGGAACTTGGAATCCTCACCAAAGAGAGGCTCAGATAACACCAATATACCAAACTAAACTGTTTAGACCGTCTCCTCAAGTACTAACGATTGGGAAGAAAGACAATAAGATGCCTTCTTACAAGGCTGCAGCGTTAACTGATTCATTTAAACCATGATGTTAAACAGCTAATAATATTTTCCAAGTTAAGGACTGTACGGACAATACTTGGAAGAAAAAACCTGAAAGTATGATCAGTAGGACCTTTTGATGGTTGGATGGAGTTTATTTTTTCTGCAGTGTTTAAGAGTAAAGTGATTGAATTTTATTTACAACAAAAATTCCTTAAAATTCAGATTTTTTTTTAATATCAAACCAAGGGTTGTAGTATGACAATCAGGAGCCAACTGATGGCTCCAGTGATTTTGATGACACTACAGTACATAAGAGTGAAGTTATTGAATTGTATTACTAATAAAATAATAAAATTCATTAAAATTATGAAAAAATGTTTTTATATCAAACCAAGAGTTGTAGTATGACCAGCAGAAGCCAATTGATGGCTCCAGTGATTCTGGTGACACTACAAAACACCTGTGTAAGTTGCTGCTGCAGCTGTCCTCATTATTAGAATGACCTTCTCAGCCTGTATTTCTCTGCTGTGTATTTTAGCTTTTAGAAAAGTTATTTTACTTTAAGGTCAACTGAAACCCGTTGAGCTGCACTGAAGTTTAACATTCAGCTGGTTTGAATTAAACTGCGCTTAATGTTGCGCAACATTACCTCTCTGAATCTCCATAATTTCATTAAATTCCTTCTCTCTTCCACTGCTCAAGTTCAATCCAGTATATGAAATGACATTAATAGTGAATAAACTAACAACCAGCCATTGTATTTATTTATTATTGCATGTATTTGTAGTAAAACATGAGTTGAAACATCCTACTTTTGGATCTAGAACTGCACAAGCCGTTCATTTTCAGTCACCTGATGAGTTAAACTCCACTTTTTATCTGAGGTTGAAGCAGAAAGTCTGAGTTAACAAAGAAAGTTGTTTATAATTTGCGATACCTGTTATCTCTGACTGAGGCTTTAGTTTCTGTTGAGCTGATTTACATGTAGAAACTTTGTTCAGGAATATTTCTCAGTAGCTCAGAGGACAGGCTGCTTTTTACACAACCTTGTAAGAGAATGTCTGTCAATGCTTTCAGCAGAATTTAGAAACACAACACTTCCTAAACAGATATTTTGAGGCTGTGAGGTTGAATGTTTGAGAGTATATCAGTGTGTTTGTTTGTGGTCTTTCTGTTTCTAGGTGGAAGCTGAATTAGTGAGGATGACTCCTGCTCCTGTCATCTCTAAGCTCCTCACACATCTTTACCTGCACATGAGGAAAATCACTCCTGTAGAATGCAGGTATGTTTGTCATTATTATAAAAAGATGTTGCCTGGTGACCTGTCAGAAACCCATTATACAGAGTCAGCCAAAATAATGTTTACACACATCAGGAAAAGAAAAACTTGCATAAATATTTCAATACCAAATTTATTCAGACATCAGGAGATTAATAAAAGTTATCTTTGGCCTCTACAATTACAAGAGGTGCTCAAAGTGGCCACTGGCTTCCAGACATTTCTGTTGTGTTGTAGACGTCACATGTTGATGCTCCATTCATGAGGGTAATTCCATCTGTTGGGAAAACATCGTACAACAGGACACAGAGTTATCGTGATTTGATCAAACTTAGAAAGAGGAATCTATATGTATAGAAGTACTTATACAAATGAAATATTTATAAAAGTATTTCTTTTCCTGATGTGTGTACATTATTTTGGCTGACTCTGAACTTAATGAGAACAAAACTGTCATTTAATTGTTGCTCTGAAAGCTTCTTTAGTGAAAACCAGCTGGTGTTCTGCTTTGAAACAAACTGCTGTTGAGGTCTGTGTTTTTAGGTTTAACCCCACAGTTTCTGAATGAACTGATTGTTTTTTTTCCCTGATCAATGTGGACGTTATAATTGATGGTAACATTTACTGATCATATAATCAGCATGACAATATAACAGTAGAACATTCTGACCACCTGACTAATACTGTGTTGGTCCCTTTATGCTGCTAAAACTCCTCTGATCCAGTGGTTCATCAGAACCTCTGGGGATGTCCTGTGGATTCTGTGGATCCTGTGGGTTGCAGGGTGAGTCCTACCTAGACCAGGCTGATCCTGGACCATCCAACAGATGCTCAGTCAGATCTGGATGTGGGGAGTGTGGAACCCAGGTGAACAGCTTAGCTCTGTCGTGTTCCTCAGACCACTCCTGAGCAGTTTAATTTGTCCTGCTGAGGGTGGCAGCTGGCATCAAGGACGGCTGTTGCCATGGGGACTAGGAGGTTGTTTGTCCTGCAGTGTTTAGGTGGTGGTACAGGTCAAACATCCACATGAACGTCAAGGTTTCCCAGCAGAATGTTACATTAGAACAAGATGATGGATGTTGTTCTCTTCAGCTGTCAGTGGTCAGAATGTTGTGGCTGATCGATGGATCTGTCTGCCTTTACTCTGACATCCAGAGTTACACAAAAGTGTAGTATGTGTGCAGTGCAGAAGAGATTTACTTTATTGTATGCAGTTTTTTTGTTTTTTAAGGGAGAGCATTTTTTTATCCACCTGAAGAAGACCTAATCTTTCCCTTCAAAGGATAGTTAATAATTACTACAGCTTCCATAGTGGTCCCATCAGAGAAAATCATATCCATATACACATTTTTATTAATTCCAGGGCTGGTTCAGTAAAGATTATAATAATAACTACATCAGATAATTCTTGGTCGCAGTTGGAATTTTGCAGCCTGAGAGATGGTTGAGAAGGTTTCAGTTCTTGTTTCAGCAAAATATGTTATAATAGAAGATCTTTATTGTCATTGTACATGAAATTATCTGCAAACCAGCAAAGTACATCAGTCTGAGACATCTAAAAATAAATAAAGAAAAATGCCTCTAAAGCCAATAATAAACAGAATATTTTGAGGGAATATTGTAAAAAGGAAAGAAAAGCTCCATTCTCACTCCTCTCAGGATAAACTGTCATTAAAATTGACTTTAATTTAATTTATTTAGCTTCAACACGAGATAAAAACATTTACTTTCATTGCTGATGTTGTCAAGTTTTAATAAAGTTCATGCTACTTTTATAAAATGATGAAAGTGAATAAATTGTATTTCTGTGATCTGTGTTTGATTTCTGTCTTTTCTCCTGTCATCCAGATGTTCAGAGGGAGATGATGCCACATCTGGTCCAGCTGATGGAAGGTCTTGAAGTTCTCTGACTGGCCTCGACTGAAGATGGTCGTCTCACTGGATTTAAGGTTCAGATGCTCAGTAACAAACTCCACCAATGAGCCAACAGGTAAACTTTAGGTTTATTAAATGTTGCTATGAAGGTATCGCTGTTTTTCTTTGTGAATGCAATGTGCTCCAATTGAAAGTTGAATTAGAACTTAGAAGTAAATCCTTCCAGATGAAAGCTGTGATGGTGTTGGATTGTCAGACTGTAATGTTGCAGCTCAAAGCAGCTTTTCTATCTCAGTTCATTCTGACATTCAGCTATGAATCAACACAGCAGATGGTGATCCATGCTGTGGAAATCTCACATCTCCTGATTTAATGGAGTTGCTTTGCACTTTTTACACTGTTTATTCACCAACACTTTATTTAATAAAAATCCCATTTAGTTTTTATGAGGAATGTGATGTTTTAATTTCTCTGAATAACTGCAGTCTAATGGAACAGCTGGAGTTGTAACATCTGTCCTGATATTGATCATGAAGTATTGATCAGAATGATCAGATGAGTTTGTTTTTACTGCCAGCTACCATTCAGTCTGAGATATTAAGAATAAATAAATGTGCATAATGTGGAAATGAACAGATTCAGTTTTTATTTATTCCTACAGCTGCTGCAGGTTCCAAAGTTCCAGAATGTGGAGGAATTTAGTCTCACAATCACAGACAATAAATATCATCTGAAAGTCGGGTTATTGTTGTTTATCAGCACAATACAAAAAGATTAATGTTAGAAATATTCCAGTTAAGACTCTAGAATATCAAGATTTATGTAAATTTACCTCAATAATATAAATGTTCAGGTTAAGATTGTGCAGTGATATTTATTATGTAAGTTTAGCTGATTAAAGTTTGACTCTGCACTACAATATTATTTATTATTTAAATTTACACCATTATAATATTTAGGGTCAGACTCTACAGTATTGAGATTAAGAAATCAAATATTCTATAAAATGTAAATACACTGAACTCATTTGGATATATTTAAGTGAGACTCTACAATATTATTTGACACAAATCTATCTAAATCAAAGTTTTAATAATTTTCACACCAAACATTTACTGGACTGATTTAAATATTAAAATCCCTCCTTTCTAATCCTCTGCTGTACATCAAACCTGAGGCCTTAAATAGAAACACACAAGTATCTGTTTGAAGGAACTTCTGCAGAGTCCTGGTTCCAGAACATGATGATAGAATTATAGACAAACTTTAGCAAAAGCTGCCTGAGAGTTTACAGGTTTTTATGTTGGATGTCTTCACTAATTTAATAAGTTATCAGCAATAATCAAGTGTTCATTTGATGAACTTCATTTCCTAAAACATCCAGAATTGGAGCTCATGTCTTTGGCAGCTGTAAAGTTTCTGCTCCTTCAAAGTTCACAACACAATGAATGAATTCCTAAAACACTCTCAATGCTGGAGAGCGTTTGTGATGCTGAAGCAGTGAGCAGTTTTTCTGTTTCTTCTCTGGAGATGCACAATGAGGGACGTCTGCAGAGACTGAGAAAGAGTCTCACCACATCCTGACATGAGGAAAAATACTTTATTGAAGACTACAATGAGAAAAACTATCAGACAGCAGATGGCTGCATTCAAGGTGAGCTCTGAACATTTGATCTGGAACAGGAATT